>NC_089837.1:271627346-271922346 GCF_035609145.1 Eleutherodactylus coqui | reverse complement strand
TACTACACCATTCATCCGATCGCCATGAAACTTTGGGAAGTTGTTAAGTACACTCCTGGGAAGATTATCGGCATAGTACAAATATCCTACGATAAATGGCTCGCGAGCGTCGTCGACAGTTACGCCCCCCCCCCACGTAGATCGAATAAGTAAGCCACCTGCTATTGTGATGTCATCACTGATGTCATCAACATCGGACGCCCTTGAACATGCCCCAACATGTTCTATAAAGCTGCATTGTGAGACCTCCTGCTCATATATTAATATATTAAACAGACGACCTCCTCCTCATATACTAATATATTACACAGACGACCGCACCGCCTCCTCATATACTAATATATTACACAAGACGACCTCCTCCTCATATACTAATTCTATGCGCAAAAGAATTAGCGTCCAAATTTTACGTACGGAACCGAATTCTCTCGCTTTGCGATGTAATAGAAACTTGACATTTGGCACGAGCATTGAATATGTCATAAATAGGAAAAGCTAATGAGTCCCAACTCGATTATTCAATTCTAGGTGCAAAAGAATTGGCGTCCAAATTTTACGTACGGAATGTAATTTTCTCACATAGAAACTTGAAATTTGGCACGAGCATTGAATATGTCATAAATAGGAAACGCTAATGGGTCCCAACTCGATTATTCGAGATTCTATGCGCAAAAGAATTAGCCTCCAAATTTTACGTACGGAATGTAATTTTCTCACATAGAAACTTGAAATTTGGCATGGGCATTGAATATGTCATAAATAGGAAACGCTAATGGGTCCCAACTCGATTATTCAATTCTATGCGCAAAAGAATTAGCGTCCAACATGTCATTAAGGCTCTATTATGACACGTACAGCTTGGAACCACTAGAGCACGCCAGCCAATTACCATTGGAGTTGGAAGTGGGTAAACAAGTACTAGGATATCTTCCTAAGAAGCCACAGCAGCCGGATAAATTGTATGTTCCACCCAACGGCTATTTTATTCAGCCCGCAAGGGGGAAGCAGCGGCCTACAAAATCTAATTCTCTCATTTCCTGATGTCATAGATAGATAGATAGATAGATAGATAGACTGTATGCAATAACCCAGATAGATAGATAGATAGATAGATAGATAGATAGATAGATAGACAGACTGTATGCAATAACATAGATAGATAGATAGATAGATAGACTGTATGCAATGACACGTACAGCTTGAAACCATAAATACTAGAGCACGCCAGCCATTTACAGTCAGTCTCCATTGGAGTTGGAAGTGGGCAAACATGTACTAGGCTATCTTCCCAAGAAGCCACAGCAGCCGGATAAATTGGATGTTCCACACAACGGCTATTTTATTCAGCCTGCAAGGGGGAAGCAGCGGCCTACAAAACCTCAGTGGTCGCTGCTGCCGTCATCTAGATATATAAAAACGAAGTATGTATGTATGTCTGTCTTCGCAGCAACGCGCGACGGGTACGATTCAGCCTGCAAGGGGGAAGCAGCGGCCTACAAAACCTCAGTGGTCGCTGCTGCCGTCATCTAGATATATAAAAACGAAGTATGTATGTATGTCTGTCTTCGCAGCAACGCGCGCCGGATACGATTCAGCCTGCAAGGGGGAAGCAGCGGCCTACAAAACCTCAGTGGTCGCTGCTGCCGTCATCTAGATATATAAAAACGAAGTATGTATGTATGTCTGTCTTCGCAGCAACGCGCGACGGGTACGCTAGTATATATATATATATATATATATATATATATATATATATATATATATATATATAGTGTGTTTGTATTTATGAAGATTGCATTGACAGTTTTATTTATTTTACAGACTCGATATGTCATCATAAGCATCTTGTAGTTTGGGGTTTTTTTTATATATCACTTATGTAAACTTTTTTTTATTATTGAAAAAACGATTGTTACTTTCATCCTGCGTGTTGTCTGATGATTTTTTTCTAGTAAGGACATTATTTTCCCAATCAACTAAGGTGTTTTGCTTTTTTTAGATAAAAAATGTATCTGACAAAACATGTCTTCACAGCTTATGTCACCTATTTTTGCATTGGTGAGGTTTATTAATGGTTCTAAAATAAACCATAATCAAATATGAAATGTTAATATATTTTGCAAAACTATTGGTAATGTGCAAAATAGGTAAAATTCTCATTGCAAAAGTAAATATTGTATAACGTATATATTTTCCATATCAGATAGAGTCTTCAGAATGTGAACAGCCTGTAATCTCTTATGGAACTGTACCATGGACAGTGGATCCCAAACCATAGTACTAAGCCAAGACGAGAAGTGAGTATTTTTTATGGCAAGTAAAAACAAAATGTGCGTATTAGCGAACCTATGACACCCTTGATATTACTACTGGGGCAGATATAGGGGACACTATTACTACTTATGCCACTGTGGGGGTCATTAATACTGCTGGAGCCAATATAGGGGGCACTATTACTACTGAGGGCACTGTGGGGGTCATTATTACTACTGGGGCCGATATAAGGATAACGATTACTACTGGGGCCAATATAGGAGATGCTATTGTTACTGAGCACACTGTGGTGGTCATTTTACTACTGGGGCCGATATAGGGAACACTTACTACTGTGGCCACTGTAGGAGTCAATATTACTACTGAGGCCACTGTAGTGGATATTACTACTGCTATGGCCGATATAGCGATAACTATTACAACTAGGGCTGATATAGGGAAAACGTTTTCTACTGAGATAGATATATAGAGGGGCACTATTACTACTGAGGAAACTGGTGGTGATGATATAGAGCAAACTTACTACAGGAGCCATTGTGAGGGTCACTTTTCCCACTGAGGCCGAGATAGGGAACACTTTTACTGCTGAGGCCGATATTTGAAACGCTGTTTCTACTGGGGCTTATATATTGATCACTTTTACTCCTGGGGCCTATATAGGGAACACTATTACTATTGGGGCCGATATAGGGCACACTTACTACTGAGGCCACTGTGGGGGTCACTATTTCTACTGGGGACAATATAGGGAACACTATTACTAGTGAAGCCGACAAAGGGGACAATATTACTAATGGGCCATTTTGGGGGTAACTATTACTACTGGGGCCGATATAGGGAACACTCTTACTACTGGGCCAGATATAGGGAAGACTATTACTCTGGGCCAATATGGGGGTCACTATCACTACTGATGCCACTGTTGGGGTCACTATCACTACTGGGGCTGATAAAGGTGAAACTAGTTGGGCCACTTTGGGTGTGACTACTAGGCCAATATAGAATCATAGAATGGAAGAGTTGGAAGGGACCTCCAGGGTCATCTGGTCCAATCCCCTGCTGAGTGCAGGATTCACCAAATCATCCCAGACAGATATCTTTCAAGCCTTTGTTTGAACACTTCCATTGAAGGAGAACTGACCACCTCCCATGGTAACCTGTTTCACTTATTGTTCACCCTCACTGTCAGAAAGTTTTTTTTCTAGTATCTAATCTATGTCCTCCCTTTTGGTTTCATCCTATTGGTTCTAGTCTTTCCTTGTGCAAATGAGAATAGGACTGATCCCTCTGCACTGTGACAGCCCTTCAGATTTTTGTAGACAGCTATTAAGTCTCCTCTCAGCCTTTTTTGTAAGCTAAACATTCCAAGATCCTTTAACTGTTCCTCAAAGGACAGGATTTGCAGACCACTCACCATCTTGGTAACTCTTATCTGAACTTGCTCCAGTTTGTCCAAGTCTTCTTTTTAAAGTGGGGTGCCCAGAACTGGACACAGTATTTCAGATGAGGTCTGACTAAGGAAGAGTAGAGGGGGATAATTACCTTACGTGATCTAGACTCTCTGCTTCTCTTAGTACATCCCAGAATTGTGTTTGCCTTTTTGGTTGCTGCATCACATTGTTGAATCATGTTCAGTCTATGATTTATTAGTATACCCAAGTCTTTTTCACATGTGCTGCTGCTTAGACCAATTGCTCCCATTCTGTATGTGCTTTTTTCATTTTTCTTGCCCAGATGTAGGACTTTGCATTTCTCCTTGTTAAAGGGGTTCTGACACAAATAATGTTTTTATGCTTTAGCAGCCATTGTTCCCTGGTCTGCCTAATGGACCCAGGGAACCCACGGTTTAATGGCTGCTAAAGCATAAAAAGTTAACACTTACCTGTTCTTCTGTTGTTGTTGACATCGGGGGGTCATCTCCCGGCAGGCGCTGCTCTTCCTCTTCTTCCTCCATGAGCCGCGCCGCTCCGGGATCGTGCGCATGCGCAGTGGAGAGGTGCCCTCTGACAGGAGTCAGGACGGGCTGCGTCTCCACTGCGCATGCGCAGCACTCCGGAGTTCAGCCGGACGGACGGGCCGCCCACAGCAAGCACTGCTTGTGACATGCTTGCTGTGAGCGGTCCGTCCGTTGACCTCGGAAGTGCCTGACGGACGGACCAGAGCAGGAAGCGGTCTTTTTGACCGCTCCTGCTCTGCTTTAAAGGCACAGAAGAAGATGCCGGCTGGAGGGGACATGCCTGGCGATCGGGCCAGGCAAGGTGAGTACAATTTTTTTTTTTTATGTCAGAACCGCTTTAAATACCATTCTTTTACTCACCCCCCCACTGTTCAAGCTTTTCTAGTTTTTTTCTAATACTCTCTCTTCTCAGGTGTTAGCCAACCTTCCCAGCTTTGTGTAATCTGCAAATTTGTTCAGTTTCCCTCAATTTCCTCCTCCAGATCATTTATAAAAAATGTTGAACAACACTGTGCCCAGGACAGAGCCTTGTGGTACCCCACTTAACACATTCTTCTAATTGGATGGCAGCCCTTTATGACCATTCTTTCCCTATCGTCTGCTTGACAGCACCACCAAAGATCACCTCCTCCTGACAGGACATGAACAGCAGGCGTTGTTCTCCTTTCCTAAGAACTTTTAAACTGAGGCGCTGCAGGTGCAGTTCAACCGGGCTGGATTCCACCCCACCGCGGTCCAGGTGGACTCTGTGGAGGCCCGCGGGCGGCACTCTTCTACACTCCTGATGCTGCCGGAATGGTTTCCGTGGGCCTCCATAGGGCAGGCGCTTAACTTGGCGGCGCTGGGAGGATGGGGCAGGGCCTGTGGGGCCACGTGACCGGCATGATGACGCAATCACGTCGATGTCTGGGGCGTGGCCAAACGTAACAAGTGGCAAATTTGAAAAAATAAAGGAATCCGAGAAAAATAAGAAGGTAGACTCCAGTTTTTGGATCCTGTACAGGACCACTAGCCAGCATATCTGCAGGACTACATACTATGAGTATTCCAGTATTCCATACAAGTATTACATATCATGAGTCCAGGACATATCTGAACCGGCTGCTACCTTTGGTGTCATTAGTAGCTTGTTGAGTAAAGAGGTCGCTGGCAAAAAAAATGTATGTCTTTAAAATCTGTGCTTTGATATGCTTTACCTCATCGTTATTAGGGGGACAGGAAGGCAGAGGCGGCAATAAAGACCAGATTGAAAAATGCATGGCATGCAGGAAAAAAAAGCTCCCGCCAGCAATATACTAAATCCCTATGTAAGATTTGTTCTGTGAAAGTGATTAAAGCTCAGGTGGATTTATGGACGACGACAGAGCATTAATTAGGGAGGAAGTCCACTCAGCTTTAGCATCTCATGACGTGCAGCCAGCTACTGCTTTTCCTTTAAAGCAGGAGAGATCAAGCAGCTTGTGTTACTATTCTGACTCTGAAAAGAGCTCTCTAATTTCAGATACAGAAGAACAGGCGAGGCGAATCATCTGACGAGGATCATTACAAAAAAATTCTTTTTCAATCTTTAGGATATTGCAGAATTAATGATGGCAGTTAGAGCTACATTAAATATGGAAGAGCCAAAGGAAAAGAAGCACCATGCAAGATGAGGTCTTTGGGGGCTTAGGGGAAAGGCATAGACATACCTTCCCTGTACCCGATAATGTGGAAAAATTATTAGGAAAGAATGGAATAAACCAGATGGGTTAATTTTCATCTAAAGGTATCAAGAGACGCTACCCCTTTACCGAAGAAGTTTGTAAGGATTGGGAGGAGATCCCTAGAGTGGATGTCCCAGTGGCGAAACTAGCAAAATGCATGACTTTGCCCTTTTGAGGCTGCCACACAATTGAGAGACCCAATAGATGGGAAAGCCTCCTAAAAAAGACATGGGAGATAGCCTCCAATATACTCAGACCAGGAGTGCAGCAGCTCCTTGTGTCGCCAGGACACTTAATGACTGGCTATACGAATTAGAGATGCACCTGTTAAATAAAACCATAAGAGATCTAATCCTGGCATCCCTCCTTGGCCTAAAGATAGCGACTAGCCGCACTCTTTAATTCCACAAGTAGAGTATTATGGTTTAGGTCATGGATAGGGGACTTGGCATCTAAAAGGAAGTTGTGCTCTCTGCCTTTCCATGGCCAATTCCTATTCGGGACAGATTTAGACAAAATATTGCAGCTGATAAAAAAGGGTGTTTCCTGGGGAGAAATAACCAAGAAAGAAACCCTTGTTTCATGCACCAGCAGAACAGGCAGTCTGTAGCTGGAGCTACCCCAAAGGCGGCAAGGGAAGAGGCTTACTCTTTAACCCCCATCAGGGAGTGGCCTGTAGACCCAAACCCTGACATCATTCCTGCAGGGGTGAGCCTGGGGACATTTGCGACCAGGTGAGCCCAGGTCTGCGGGAATACTCGGATTCCGAAGAACCTAGAACAAGGGTTTTCAAATAGATTTAATGTCTCGCCCAAAGGATTATGTATTAACAACCACAGGCTCAGTTATCCGGAGGGAACAGCTCCAGCAGTCAGTGAGGGAGTTACTGCAGATGGGAGCAGTGATCCCGATTTCCCAAAAACAAAGATCAGGAGGCCACTATTCTCGATTATTCCTGATAAAACAAAAAACATAGAAATCACGAGTGATGATAATCTTAAACCCGATAAATACCCACATAAAATACAGAAAATTCAAAATGAAATTGATTAAATTCAGCAATAAAATTAATAATGAGGGGGGCCTTTATGGCATCAATAGATTTAAAGGTTCCAAATCATGGGACTCCCAAAAATACTTGAGGTTTGTGCTATGCATGAAAGGGAGGACAAAGCCATTTCCAGTTTACCTGTCTTCTGTTTGGAATATCCTCTGCCTCCTGTATTTTCACAAAAATTATAGGAGAACTAGCAGCCAGTCTGAGACAAAGATCTATTCTAATCATACCAAATCTAGACAACATACTAATAGTGGCGGAATCCAGGGAACATCTATAAGAACATCTAGCAATAGTAATTCAATTCCTCCAATACCTAGGGTGAGTAATCAATTGGAAAATATCGGACACGACACCCAGCCAGAAGAATATCTTTCTAGGGGTCTTGCTAGATTCTGCAAACCAGTGTTAGTTCCTCCGCTCAATAAATATGCAGGAATTACATCTCCTAGTCAAGAAAGTTCCTAAGACGCAAGAACTGTACTATCAGGGCAGCGATGGAACTATTGGGAAAACTTATGTTGTGTATTCCAGCAGTAGCATGGGCCCAGGCTCGGGTGAGAATCTTACAGGGAGCAATCTTATATGCATGGGACAGAAAGGAATCATCCCTGGAAAAGAAAATGCATTTAGGCAATACAGTGAAAGCCTCTCTAGTATTGTGGCTCTCAGCCCAGAATCTCTCAAGGGCCACTCATTTGTCACAGGATCCAGTACTGTGAATCATGACAGATGCCAGTGCAAGGGGTTGGGGAGCACACGTAGGGGATCTCTACCTTCAAGGGATTAGGAAGATTAGCCGCCTATTCTCAAATGTCAGAGAGCGTCTAGCGGTCCAGAAATCCCAACAGAAAATGGAAGGGGCTATCCAGGGCAGGTATCTGAAGATCCTATCGATCAATGTGACTGCAGTAGCCCACATTTGACGTCAAGTGGGGACAAGATACAGGGTCTTTCTGTAGAAGATAGCACAAAAGAACTTTCTGTGGTCAGAAAAAAATGTCTTATCAATTTCAGCGATCCCTGTGAGTGGGGAGGGGGGGGGGGCTAAACCAAAAGGCAGGCTTCCTAAGCAGACAACACTTAAATCCAGGAGAATGGTCTCTTTTGCAGGAGGTCTTCTTTGCGCTTAAGGCCAAATGGGAAATGCCACACACAGATCTTTTCACAACAAGAAAGAACCGCAAGCTGAAAAGATTCTTCTCGCTCGATCCAGGGGACCACCCGACTGCAATAGATGCCCTAACGCAAGACTGAGGCCAGAGATTTGTTCATGCTTTCCCTCTAATCCCATTATTTCTGAGGGTCCTCCAGAAGTTTCATTGTCAGAAATGCACCCTTATACTAATAGCCCTTTTCTGGTCAAGAAGGAGCCTAAATTGGCAAGATCCAGGCCTACTACCAGTACGGCCAGACCTCTTAACCCAGGTTTCCCTAAAACACCCAGATTTAGCAAACCTACATCTCCCAGAATAACCTATTTGTTAAATTCTTTGCTGAGCCCCTGAGAATTCAGCCTTGTGAAGAGAGTCAAGCTGAATGCACATGCTGATTTCTCAGGGTTACACCGCTGGAGAGGGGGACCCACTGAGTATAAAAGCAGCTCCCTGGACTACCCATTTGCTAACATTTGCTCCATTGAAAAGAATTGTCTGCTGGCACCCCTGAATTGTTTTTCATGAAAGGGCTTTACATATAAGCCCTTCCCTGAAAAACAATAATTTTAGTGTTAAAAAAAAATTAAATAAAAAAAAAAACGTACCCTTCGCCGCTGCTGTGTCCCCCGCGGGGATGAACACATCTGCAGCAGATGTTTCCTTCATCCCCGCGAGGAAAAAGAATTCACTACTGCACCTGCCACATCTGTGACAGATGCAGCAGAGGAATTCTAAATCCCTGCGGGGAATAAAGAATTCCCTACCGCAGCTGTAACCCATGACAGATGCGGTAGGTAATCCAGCTGCTGGCAGCCTGTAATTGTTTTTCAGGGAAGGGCTTTAAATATAAGCCCTTTCCTAAAAAACAAAGAAAAGTGGTTAAAAAAGCAAAAAAAAAAATACTTCCCTCCCTTCGGCTGCCGGGCTCAGCCGCGTCTTCTCCTGGCTGTCCCCGGCTTTCTAGTTCTGAGCTATCAGCAGCTGGGGATTTAAAATCTCGGCCTGCTGATAGCTCTGATTGTGATTGGCTGAAGCGCTCAGCCAATCACAATCAGAGCTACCAGCAGGCGGGGATTTTAAATCCCCGCATGCTGATAGCTCAGACCTACAGAGGCGGGGAGAGCGGCTGAGCCCCGGCAGTTGAAGGCAGGTGAGTATTTGATTTTTTGTTTTTTTTTTACCTTTTCTTTGTTTTTTGGGGAAAACATTTCAGGGTTGCCGGCAGCAGGATCCTCCACCGCAGCTGTCATGTGTGACAGCTGCAGTAGGGAATCCTTTATTCCCTGGAGGGATGAGGATTTCCTTTGCTGCATCTGTCACAGATGTTGCAGGTGCAGCAGGGAATTCTTTTTCCTTGCGGGGATGCAGGAAACATCTGCCGCACGCGGCAGATGTGTTTTGCATCCCCGCGGGACATGGCAGCAGCGGAGAGGTAAGTTTTTATTTTTTATTTTTTTTACACAAAAATTTTTGTTTTTCAGGGAAGGGCTTATATGTAAAGCCCTTCCCTGAAAAACATTTCAGGGGTGCCGGCAGACTATTGTTTTTAATGGAGCCGCCGGCAGCAGCCGCGGCTCCATTGAAAACAAGTCAGGCAGCTACCGAGCATGAGTGAGCATGAAAAATGCTCGTCTCCCATTGACTTTAATGCATTTCGTTACTCGTAAGAAGCTCAGCTCAAGTAACGCGCATCCGAGCATTTTGGTGCTCGCTCATCTCTAAAAATGAACCCATTCCTGTGCTTTATATTAAAAAAAGCTATTTAAAAAATAGCCCTTAATGTCATGGAAAGAAAACACAACAAAAATAATTTTGGTAGTGGAAGAAAAAAGCAATAGAGTAAAATCACTAATCTACTTCTCTGGGGCCAAAATAGCCTGGTCCTTAAGGGATTGATAAAGTGCAAGTGCCAAATGTATGCAAAATGACATAACCAATTTAGTGATATAACTTTCATGGGTGACAGCAAGAATAGGAACTGGGCAAGTATAAAAAGTACACTCTGGACTTCACAGTCCCAGTCTCATAAGCACCATGACGTTTTATGGTGCTTATAGGACATAACCGGTTCTCTTTACAAATCTTCAAGACGGATAACAGAGGAACGGCACTGCAGAGCTGTGAAAAAATAAAATTAAAAAAGCTGGTTTACAGTATGATTTGTAGTAAAATACATTTAGTGTCAAGAATGTGTCAAGTGGGGTTGTGGTCAAGGCTCTGTCCTAGGCCCAGTGTTGAACATTTTTATAAATGATCTATAAATGCAAAGTCCTACATTTGGGCAAGAAAAATTAAAAAAACATACAGAATGGGAGGAATTGGGCTAAGCAACAGAACATGTGAAAAAGACTTGGATGTACTAATAGATCACAGACTGAACATAAGTCAACAGTGTGATGCAGCAGCCAAAAAGGCAAACCCAATTCTGATATGTATTAACCCCTTGGTGTCCAAGCCTGTTTGCGCCTTAATGACCAGGCCAAATTTTGCAAATCTGACACGTGTCACTTTAACATGGAAAAACACCATAAAGGTTTTGCATATCCAAGCGATTCTGCCATTGTTTTTTCGCCACATGTTGTACTTCATTTAGGCGGAAAAAATAGACCGATAGAATTTGTGTTTATTTATTAAAAGCGCCAAAATTGGGAAAATTTTGAAAAAATCGTCATTTTTTCACATTTCCAACTGCAATATCTTAAATATGTGCAAACATAATATAGAAATTTTTGCTAAGATTTATATTTCCACCCGTTTAATTTATTTTGGGCGCACATTGGAAAAACTTTCGTTTTTTTTTTTTTACCATTTAGGAGACGTACAAATTTAACATGACTTTTTAGCATTTTGAGGAACACTTTGTTTTCCTATACCAAGCCAAGATTGGAAAGGCTCATGAGTGTCAGAATAATAGATACTCCCACAAATGACCCCATTTTAAAAACTACACCCCTTAGTGTATTCACTGAGGGGTGTCATGAGTATTTTGACCCCACAGTTTTTTTTAGGAATTCAATTTAGAGGAGAAAAAGTAAAATTTCATATTTTTGCAAATCTGTCATTTTAAAGACATGTTTTTTTCCTATAGTTTACATGAAAATGAGGATTTACACCCCAAAATGGATACCGCTATTTCTCCCGTGTTCAGAAATATACCCATTGTGGCCCTAATGTTATATCTGAGTCCACAAAGGGGCCCAAAATGAAAGGAGTAGTCAGTGTCTTTCAAAACAGAAATTTTGCTTGAAGTCCTTTTAGGCCCCATAGCACACATGTAGAGTTCTTGAGCGCCCAAAACCATTGAAAACCCCCACAAATGACCCCATTTTGAAAACTAGACCCCTTAAGGAATTTATCTAGGGGTGTACTGCATATTTTGATCCCACAGTTTTTGAATGAATTCAAGCCAAACAAAAGGAAAAAATTGTGATTTTCGTTTTTTCGGCAATTCTGTCATTTTAAAAACAGCTTTTTTTGTACAGAACACATGAATGAAGACTTGAATCCAAAAATGGATACCCCTGTTTGTCCCGTGTTCAGAGACATACCCATTGTGGCCCTAATCTTATGTCTGGATGCACAACGGAGCCCAAAATGAAAGGAGTAGTCAGTGGCTTTTAGAACATAAATTTTGCTTGAAGTCCTTTTAGGCCCTATTGCCCACTTGTAGAGTTCTTCAGCGCCCAAAACCATAGAGAACCCCCACAAATGACCCCATTTTGAAAACTAGACTCCTTAACGAATTTATCTAGGGGTCTGCTGCGTATTTTGACCCCACAGTTTTTGAATAAATTCAAGCAAAGCAAAAAGAAAATATTAGGATTTTTGTTTTTTTGGCAATTCTGTCATTTTAAAAACAGCTTTTTTGTACAGCGTACATATAAATGAAGACTTACACCCCAAAATGGATACCCCTGTTTGTACTGTTTACAGAAACATACCCATTGTGGCCCTAATATTATGTCCGCATGCACAACGGGGCCCAAAATGAAAGGAGTAATCGGTGGCTTTCAGAACATAGATTTTGCTTGAAGTCCTTTTAGGCGCCATTGCCCACTTGTAGAGTTCTTGAGCGGCCAAAACCATAGAGAACCCCCACAAATGACC
Source organism: Eleutherodactylus coqui (assembly GCF_035609145.1). Taxonomy (NCBI): domain Eukaryota; kingdom Metazoa; phylum Chordata; class Amphibia; order Anura; family Eleutherodactylidae; genus Eleutherodactylus; species Eleutherodactylus coqui. Next base: position 271,910,091 of record NC_089837.1, on the reverse strand, counting down.
CCATTTTGAAAACTAGACCCCTTAACGAATTTATCTAGGGGTGTACTGTGTATTTTAACCGTACAATTTTTGAATAGATCTAAGCAAAGCAGTAGGAAAAAATTACGATTTTCATTTTTTGGGCTATTGCGTCAATTTAAAAACAGTTTTTTTTGTACAGCACACATATAAATGAAGACTTTCACCCCAAAATGGATACCCCTGTTTGTCCTGTGTTCAGAAACATACCCATTGTGGCCCTAATAGACTTACAGGACCCATGGCTAGGCCTACAATGAAAGGAATACCCGTTGGATTTCAGGGTACAACTGAATAAATTTCAGGCCCCATTGCCCACTTATAGAGCCACTGAGCGGCCAAAACTATAAAGAACCCCCACCAATGACCCCATTTTGAAAACTAGACCCCTTAACAAATTCACCCAGGGGTGTACTGCGTATTTTGACCCCACAGTATTTGAATGAATCTAAGCAAAGCAGAAGGAAACAGTTACGATTTTCAAATTTTTTTGGCAATTTTTTAAATTTAAAAACAGTTTTTTGTACAGTGTACATAGGAATGAAGACGTTCACATCCAAATGGATACCCCCGTTTGTCCCGTGTTCAGAAACATACCCATTGTGGCCCTCATCTACTTATAGGACACATGGCAAGGCCTATAAAGGAGGGAACACCCGTTGGATTTCAGGGCACAACTGAATAAATTCCAGGCCCCATTGCTTATTTGTATGGAATAAAAAGTGACTCCCTAAAAATCCCCCCCCCCCCCCTCCCCCACACACTCCGCGCCCTTTTTGGCGTTCACAAATCTTAGATAAAAGTAATAATGTGAACTGTGTGGTATTTCTGAAGACAGGGGTAATTACGGAGGCTGGTTGAAATGGGCCCATGGGGCAATAAAGCCGTGTATCCCTCCCTCCTTTCATGCTTTTTGGGGGTCATTTCTTGACCTCAGTGTTGGGTATGTGGTGTAAAAAGTGGCATTCCGTGAGTCTCCGTAAGCTTGCGGAGGTGCGGCGGTCTCACACAGAAGACGCTCAACAAGCTGCTCCTGGAACTGCATGAAGGCAAGCGTCCCCGGGGCTTCTTGTAAATTACGTATTACAGGTAGCGGTCTGAATAACGCCGTGCTCACGCAGCCGTACGCGGAATCCGCTTGTGGAGGCCCGCAGCGGATCTCATCTGTGAGCCTGGCTGTGACCCTGCGTACGGCCGCGTAATGTACTGCGCATAACTGCGTACTCACACAGGCGGTCATGCTCAGTACACCTTTTTTGTTGTTTGCATTTCCCGAACCCTCGCTTAGCGATGAAGCTGGTACCCGCAGCCCGTATACAAGGTAGTTGCGTATGGGCCGCGGGTATATCCACGACCATGGAGCACAATGGGCTCTATGTTGCGGATAGCCGCGGTAAAATAGAACCTGCTGTGTTCTCTTTTCTGCCAGTGGATTACACAATTCCAACCCGCTAATGTGAGAGGAATTGTGTAATCCAATGCGATTGATCTGCGTATTACCGCGGATCAGACGCATGCGGAATCCGTAATTCCTATCCGGTCATGTGAGACCGACCTATTTTAGAGCGCTACTTTTTTATTACGTGACCGGTGACCGCTCGAGGCCACCCGTCACTGCTCCAGGCTCTCGGCGACCATTGGTCGCTGGGAGTAAGGAGATTTTAAACTTCCTGGGCTCCCCGACTCCTGCGCATGTGTCCAGCATTTTGCCGGCAATCGCATGTGCAGAATTCGGGAAGGTTCACGGAGGAGGATCGCGTCGGGGTTCAAATACGCAGGCCTCCGGTAAGGGGAGATGAAACTTCAAAATTTTTTTTTTTTACTTTTACGTGATCGCCATTATTTGATATTGGCGAACACGTGACCAGGAACTGCTCACCGCGGCCCCCTGTGAAATCTCCATGCTCTTGGCTACGTTTTGTAGCCAGGAGCAGGGAGAATTTAAATTATCCTGGCAATCCACAGCTTTTGCGCATGCGTCCGCCATTTTGGCGACGGGCGCGTGCGCAGAAGCTGGGGTAAGGTCCGCGGATAAATCCAGGGGCCTTATGTACGTACTTTCATCCTCCCTCACGGATATGATCCGTGAGGGGAGATGAAACGTACGCTTTTTAAACTTTTTAAAGCATTTTTTTACTTTTTTTTTTTTTTTTTACTTTACATGATTACTGTTATCCATTGGATAACAGTGATCATATCCCGGTATAATCTCTCTGCTCCTGGCTTCACATGGCAGCCAGGAGCAGAGGGATCTTGAATTTCCCGGGGCTCGAGCCCCTCTGTGCACGCGCCCGATGTCAATCATCGGGCGCGCATGCGCAGAGGGGGGCTTCGGGTCCCGGAACACCGGGGACATCAGCGGACCTGAGGTGAGTATTTTCACCTCCCCTCATGGATTCGATCCATGATCCAGTCCATGAGGGGAGGTGAAACTTTACTTTTTTAAAACTTTTTTGCACTTTTCCGCGATCGCCGTTATCCATTGAATAACGGCGATCGCGGTACCGGGGACTGCTCACCGTGGTGGTCCCCGCTGACATCTCCTGCCTCCCGGCTACCTACAGGAGCCGGGAGCCAGGAGATTTTAAATCTCCTGCGCCGCCGGGCCTTCTGCGCATGCGGCTGACGTAATGCCGCCTGGCGTGCATGCGCAGAAGACCGGCTTAGGGGCCCGGAGCAGCAGGAGAGCGGGGAGCAGTGCGGCGGACCTCGGTGAGTATTTTCAGCTGCCCTGATGGATTCGATTCATCAGGGCAGCTGAATCTTTAACTTTCCGTCCGACATCATGACAGCATACACCTGGAGGTTGCTCTCCTGCTGACCTGATGGGACAAGAAGAGGCAGAACATAAAAGGCACCTCCCCTCCACCAAACACCAGTGCTTTTCCTGTCCCTCCAGGACAGCAGCGGCAGAGCTCCAGCAATGCTGTCCCATGCCGGAGGTTCCAGGACTTACCGGTGAGCGGCGGCATCTCTTCTGGCAGCCCCGGTTGCCCCAGTGGGAAGTACCTCATCTGGGAGCTAACCGGGGACTGCGTGGGCCTGGGTCCAAGGACGGGCTTTCCGGCACCACTGCGGCCGTCATTCAGGCGGCGGCCGCCATCTCTAAGATATCATCTTCTGGCAGCCCCGCTTGCCCCAGTGGGAAGTACCTCATCTGGGTGTGAATCGGGGACTGCGTGGGCCTGGGTCCAAGGATGGACTTTCCGGCACCACCGCGGCTGTCAACCAGGCGGCGACCGCCATCTCTGGGTCCCGGCTGTTACGGGCGAAACACAAGGAGTGTGACGCCAGACGCTCCGCAGGAGGGCGTGGCCTCGATGGAGCACACAAAGGTGGCGTGGCCTGGCACGGCTTGGCGCCAGATTCAAAATTTAAAGCCCCTGCACCAGGCGGCTGGTGTTTTTTCTTTTCACGCTAGGAATCGATTCTAAGGACAGGAATGGATCCCACAAGTGCAGGATGTCGGCCAAGAGAGGACCCAGAGAATCTCCAAACTGTAAGGGGTCCTGTGGGCCAACCTACAGACACCTGCACTTCACTTCCCTTACTAACAGAGCTCTCCCTTGTCATGTACGACAGGGATACTCAAAAACCTAGGGGGGGCTAGGAGGAGAAGTAAAAAGCGTCCAGTATCCTTACAAAACTTGACGACTCCTATTCTAAAACATTATGCGCTTCCTGCTCAGCGATAATTCTGCAGGAAGAAAAATCTTCCCCATGTCTGAAATCCAGTCAGTTGTCCGGGAAGAAACAGTCCTACCTCTCGGACCTCCAACCAGGGCCCTTAGGGGCCACAAGAAGGTCTGCTCCGGCAGTGTTAGAGTCCGACTCTGACATGGCAGAAGAATTCGATCTTGAAGATCTTGGGGAAGTGTCGCAGGGGTAGAAAAAATACCTTAAACCATTGATCCTTAATGATTGGAATTGTATGGATCAAGCTCCGTTAATTTCTAAAAGAATTGTAGGAGTGTCCTTTATTTGCAGCCAATGAAGTGGCTGTCCTTGAGGAGACGCCAAATGTTGACACAGCTATCTCTATGGTGTCTAAAAGAACTGGACTACCATCTGAGGATACGTCCCACTTAAAGGACTCCATGGACAACAAAGTAGACATGACCATGCATAAGGCTTGGTCCACGTCCAGCTTCATTATAAAGCTAATATTGCGGCCACGTTGGTGGCTCGCTCTATGGCGGTTTGACTAGGTCAGCTTCTACGGTCCGCTTCGGAACCCGCGTGGCAGCCCTATCCAACACGAGCATATCTTCTGCCAGCCCCGGTTGCCCCAGTGGGAAGTACCTCATCCGGGAGCTAACCGGAGACTGCGTGGGACTGGGTCCAAGGACGGGCTTTCCGGCACCACTGCGGCCATCATTCAGGGGTAAAGTAGTGGTCAAGAGACATAACCTCCAAAAATAGGTTGTGTACCCTACCCTTTCGGGGCGGCTAGTCATCAGACCCCGCAAAAAGCGCCTTAATTCCATGTCCCTCGTCTACAACATAAGTGGGGAATGGAAAGACCGGAGGAAGTGGTAAGGTTCTTACTGTTGTCCCTCAACCTGCATCTTCATGCCCGCAGAAGATTAGTTTACTTGTGCACTAGTTGGAGAAACATAGCTACTGACGGTGCCTGCCACACGCTGGGAAACGATCCTAATGACTGGAATCGATCCCACAAGCACAGGCCTGGTGACGGAGGGGTACAAGATTTGAGCTAGAACCCCGCCCTCCAAATAGATTCATTTTAACCTTGGACTGTGTGGGCCTGGGTCCAAGTACGGGCTTCCGGTTCCACCGCGACTGTCATCCCGGCACCAACCCTAGAGCAGGCTCTACTTAAGGGTGAACAAATCGTGCGGGATATCGGTGCAGTTATCCCCATCCCTAAGACGGAATGGGGGAAAGGGTTTTACTCCCCTCTCTTTCTGGTTCCCAACCAGATGCCTCCCACCGATGGAGACTATCAGAACCGCAACCCCCCTGATTGGTAGGGATAATGTTATGGCTACGATTGACATAAAGGATGAGTATTATCACATCCCCAGTTATGTCAACTCGCAAAAAGTTCCTAAATTTGCGCTGAGAATGGTGCCTTCCCTTTGGAATCTCCTCTGCTTCACGGATCTTCTCCAAAGGGGTGATTGAAATGGTAGCCTTTCTGCACAATCGCGGGATTATCATCATCCCCCATCTGAAAGGGGGCATAGCTCAGTAGATGGTTCCCTGCTGGTGGCAGGTCCCCTCACTATTCTGAGGTCACACTGGGGGTCCACGCTTCAGCTATCTAAGGGTCTGAGCTGGATCATTAATGATTTGAAATCCAACATGGATCCGGACACCAGGAAAAACTTCCTGGGAGTTATTTTGGATTTTCGTCTCCAATGTTCGTCCCTTCCTCCTCTAAGGAAACGGCTCTGGGGCATGGCTAGCCGGCAACAGGAGCACACGCACAGACCGGGGCTCCTGGCAGCAGGAGCATACCGGCGAGTTTTTGCCGCGCCTGGAGGCTTCCACCGCGGCGAAATCATTACCCTGGGCACCTCCGGACCGAGACCTGCGGAAAGAGACCCTCCGCGGGTCTCTAGCTGAACTTTTGATTTTGAGGCCTACAGTTCCGGCCGCATCCCCGGCCTAAATTTACAGACGCGGCCGACCGGAAGTGAGGGCCGGCCGCGGAAGACAACGGCAAACCCTCCCTGAGGAGCAGCGGAGGGGAGGGGGCAGCTGCTGGGACCTGAGGAGAGCCAGGGAGCGGACAGAGGGAGCAGGAAAGAGAACGGCAGGCCCGCAAAACAGCAGACTGGGTGAGTGACGCCGTGACTGCGGCCACCGGACCCTGCGGCCCCCCCTGCGCTCCCCCACCCCTACTGGACAGTAGCACCACGCCGAAGGCACTGAAACCCCCTGGAGCGAGCTCCCTGTCGTGCAGTAAGCACTTCACACAGGCAGACATATTAAGGGGCCCCCTCTACCCCTCCCCCCCAGTAGGACACCACCTAGACGAGGGAAGACAAGGGGTGCAAGAGGAGAAAGATCGGGGGCAGCGGGGGGGAAAGAAGTGAAGGGGAAACAGCGGAGACCCACGCACACAGTGAGGAGCACCGCGCATGGAGCCACTCTCCCTCAGGGGAGCACTCTACTCCTGAACAGAGAGGTGCGGAGGCGGTTGGCAGCCCCCTCTTTCTGCGTATCTCGCCCTTTAACACACGTGGTACCCAGAGACTGTGCCGACTGCTTCATGCGCACTCAGAAACCAACCCCGGAGCTGCCGCCTGCAAGTGTCGCGCTAAAGGTGCATAAATGCTACTACACTATGTTTGCACCCCAACAGCTATGCATTAAAGTTTAAACTGCGCATGAATCCCCCCCTGTGACATTTATAAGTTCGGACCGGTGGACATCCCCTACTACTATCCTTTGACAAGATGGCGCCAAGTAAGCAAGCCAAAATAACTAGCAAGCTGCAGCAATATTCTCGGCCCAGCACCTCAACGGACTCCCGACCTAACGCGCCATCCAGCCCACAAAGTGCGCCCCCTGAGACAGCAGCACCAGCTTCACCTCCCGCATCTGGCCCAACTATCGCCGATGTGCTGAAAGCGATTACAGAATCGCGCTCTGCCCTCACAGAAAAAATCGACGCACTACAGTTGGACTTTGGTCTGCTGCGAGCGGACGTCCAAACGCTGAGAGAACGTACAACAGAAGTTGAGACGCGAGTCTCCAACTTAGAGGACTCTGTTACACCACTCTCAGATCAAGTGCGCACCCTCGGCTCTAACCTCACGGCGCAGGGGAAAAAACTGGATGATATGGAGAACCGCCTACGCAGATGCAATCTGAGATTCATAGGACTACCGGAGGGCGCTGAGGGCAGAGATCCCTGTGATTTCCTGGAATCGCTCCTCAAACAGGAGTACGGCCCCAACTCTCTGTCACCCCTATTCTGCGTCGAGAGAGCACACCGCATTCCATCAAGAGCCCCACCGCCCGGAGGCCCTCCACGCACCTTCATTGCAAAACTGCTTAACTATAGGGACAGAGACAAAATCCTGGCGCTCAACCGCGAGAGAGACCCGATAAGGGTTGACGGACAAACAATCCGCATCTTTCCGGACTTCTCTCTAGAGGTACAGCAAAAGCGCCAAAAATTTGTAGAGGCAAAGAAAATGCTGCGCTCAAAACAACTTGTCTACGCCATGTTATATCCTGCCAGACTAAAGGTGATCAAGGATAACCGTTCCCACTTCTTTGAAAACCCAGAGGATGTCCTAAACTGGCTCGAACAAAATTAACCTACACCGTGAGACTTTCACAAATGCGCGTTTGATGCGGCTGGCCGTTCGTTGCTTTCTCAGAATTATTGCGGCATAATGGTGGAGGGTGGCACTCCCCTTTCTCCCACTCCCCCCCCCTCCTCCCCCCCCCTTTCCCCCCCCCCTTTCCCCCCCCCCCCCTTTCCCCCCCTCTTATTTCCCGTTCCCACCCCCCTCCCTCCACTCCCCTCTCCCTCCACTCTAGATAAGATGGCCGGCAGCTGAAGATGATGAAAATGCAAAACGATGTGGGCTGCGTTAAAGTTACCCCTTTTTTTCTCTCTCTCTCTTTAGACTGTGGGGGCCCGACTGGACTGAGGGCCTACGCAGCGCCCGCGGCCTGTGCCGGGTACCTATAGCCCACACTGACGCGGCCCACAATCACATAACCCTGTCTCTGTTTCTTCACAGGGGGACTTTATTTTCATGCTCGTAACTGCTATTACTGTTCTACATTTTTCTGTTATAGTCTGTTGGTGATTCTCGATTGGGGCTAGGTCTCACGCCCCCTACAAAGTTGTGAGTTATGGGATCGAAACCTGTCCAAAGTTCGGGGGGATGGGTAGGGTGGGAGGGGAGGGATTGGTTTGAGGCTGGTAAATGCGAATTGCTTTGTAATTTTCTATTTGTTGTTATTTTTGGCGCGACTCTCTTTCGGATGCTTTATAAGAACTCATGGGAACAATGGCTACCCCCTTGAAAATGGCTAGCACATACTTAAAACTGGTCTCCTGGAATGTCAGGGGACTAAACTCTAAAATTAAAAGAGCATTGGTTTTTGACTTCCTTAAAACCCACTCCCCCCACATGATACTACTTCAAGAAACACACCTCAGGGGCTCAAAGACGCTAGCGCTTAAACGAGCAACAATTGGCTCAGCGTATCACGCGACTTACTCAAACTATGCTCGAGGAGTCAGTATACTGGTGGCCAAATCGGCCCAGTTTGCCTTCCGCCAAATACACATAGATCCTGGGGGGCGCTACCTGATCCTACAGGCAACCTTCCACGGCCGTCTCCTCACGATAGTAAATCTTTACCTGCCACCACCTGCTAACATTGAAATACTTCACGAGGTGATGGCACGAGTGGTCCTCCTTGAGGCGGCCCCGATAGTAATTATGGGAGACTTCAACCTGATTTTGGACCCGGTGCGGGACCGTCTCACCCCAGCCGCCTCCACACAGGCTCGGCTGCCTGGGTGGGCCGACTCCTACTCAATGCAGGAAATATGGCGCACGCGACATCCACATGACAGAGCCTACTCATGCCACACTCCGACCTACAATGCCTTCTCGCGCATAGATCTCTGTTTTGGCTCCCCGGACTGCCTCCCTATGGTTCGTGATATATCCTATCTACCCAGAGGCATTTCAGATCACTCCCCGCTCCAATTAGTTCTTGACCTTGGAGTTGGGGGCAGTCGCCCTATGTGGAGACTGAGTCCGCTGTGGCTGGAACAGAGAGAAGTGCATGAGTATGTAGAACAAGAGGCTGAAATGTACTGGGAAGTCAATGAGGGGACGGCCTCGGAGCTGGTGGTATGGGACGCATTTAAAGCCTTCACCAGGGGATCCTTTACCTCGGCTATTGCCGAGCATAGAAGATCCCTGGGAGCCCGCCGCTTGGACCTGGAAAGGCGCCTTGATTTAGCAGAGGCAGGGCACATAGCAGACCCCTCCCCGGAAACTATTACAATTCTGGGTGCCCTGCGACGGGAATACAAACTACTGCTTATCGAATACACCAAGAAGAAACTCCTGTATTCCCGCCACCGGATTTTTGATCAGGGAGACAAGAACGGCCACTTACTGGCCTACTTGGCTAGGGAGGATCAGACACTGCCACCAATTACGGCGGTGCGGGACGGCACGGGTACTCTATTAAATGATCCCAAACTAATTAATCAAACGTTTGCCCAATTCTATGGAGATTTGTACACCTCCAGACTGAGCTATACTGAAGCGCAGCTCCTGGCGTACCTGGATGGCATTCCCTTCCCCACACTGAGTGGAGACAGCGCGGCCCACCTGGATGGGGATCTAAGTATAGAAGAAATAACGGAGGCTATTAGGGCACTCCCCAATAGGAAATCACCGGGCGTGGATGGGCTCCCCGGGGAGTGGTATAAAAAAAATGTGGAAATCCTGGCCCCGCGACTCCTCACACTATATAATTCTATTCTGCGGGAAGGAGCGCTACCGGACACAATGCGTAAAGCTCTCATAATAATGATCCCTAAAACCGGAAAAGATCCCACGGACTGCGGCTCTTACCGTCCCATTTCCCTTCTCAACAACGACGTAAAAATACTCGCAAAAATACTGGCGACGCGTATAAACTCGGTACTAAAAGAGATCATACACGCGGACCAGTCCGGCTTCATGCCTGGCAAAAGCACGGACATGAACCTGAGGAGGCTCTTCAACCACTTGTCGTACAAGCACACTAACTGCGGGAGGCGCACCCTGGTATTTATAGATCAGGCAAAGGCCTTCGACTCAGTAGAGTGGAAGTACCTATGGGCGGTGATGCGGCGGTTCGGATTCGGGCCAACTTTTATTAAATGGACCGAGATCTTGTACGACTCCCCGGTGGCCAACATTAAAACTAATGCACATGTCTCTGCCCAATTCTCCCTGAGCAGAGGCACAAGGCAGGGTTGCCCTCTGTCCCCTGCCTTGTTTGCCCTCGCCATAGAGCCTCTTGCGATCCAAATCCGAACGTCACCAACAGTGAAGGGATTTAAACTGAACAACTACGAAGAGCGCATAGCGCTCTATGCAGATGACACCCTACTCTTCCTCCAAGACCCAGAGGCGTCTCTAGACGCAGCCCTGATTATATTCGGCGCATTCGGCGCACACTCTGGCGTTAAGGTCAACTGGGACAAGACTCACTTACTGGCGGTGGACCCTGCGGCCGCCGAGCTCCCTCTGCCCGCCCCGCTGAGCTGGACAACCCAGACCACCTACCTGGGAGTAAAGGTCTCAGCGGAACTATCCGCCTTTTACAACTCCAACCTAGTCCCCCTCCTGGCATGGGCCGGGGAGGCGGCGACACGCTGGGCCTCTCTCCCACTCACGCTGGTGGGCAGAATAAACCTGCTAAAAATGAAATTGCTACCAAAATTCCTGTATATACTGCATAATTCTCCTATGTTAGTCCCTAAAAAATTCTTCACTAAGCTCCGTGGGATCGTACTGCGCATACTGTGGAGGGGCACTACACCCAGGATTAAATTGGAGACTCTGTGCCTCCCATTGAACGGAGGGGGACTGGCCCTACCGCACTTCTATTACTACTACCTGGCCAGCCAACTGGTATACGCGGGATGGTGGATATGCTCGTCGAATTACAACCCGGCGGTGGGCCTGGAACGTAGAATGGTGGACCCTGCTCAGAACCTACGGGGACTGCTACTGAGCGGCCCCTCATCCTCGGTCGCCCCTCTGCCTACTCCCATGCTGGTGACACTGGAGACCTGGCAACGGGTCACGAGACTGTCCACTACAGAGGAGACTGCGCGATCCCCACACACTCCCCTCTGGAATAACCCCAAACTGCCACACTTCCAGCGCTTCCCGGAGTCTGCCTTCTGGAGACGCCGGGGCGTTAATGTCCTCTCTGACATAGTCAGCGGGGGCAAGTTTTGCACCTTTATGCAGCTACGGGTTGCCCACGGCCTGCCCGAAAACTCCTACTTTAGGTACTATCAATTGCGAGATGCAGCCAGGGCTCAGTTTGGAGGTCTGTCTATCCCACTATCCATGACACGGCTGGAGAGCCTGGCGCAGATGTGCAATCTTGTCAAACCGCTGTCGAGTTTTTATGCCCTTACGGTGCGGTGCTTGGCCCCGCTAGGCGAAAGGGCCGTACAGAGATGGGAGGGAGATATCCCTGACCTGACCTCAGGGGAGGATGAGGATATACTGGGTGGCTCTGGTCCCCCCCTGGTTAGCGCTAGAGACAAGCTCATCCAAGTTAAATTTCTGCACCGCATATATTATACCCCCTCCGGGTTGTGCACCATGGGCTTGCTCCCTACTGCAACGTGCCCACGATGTTTGGTGGCGGATGGGACGGTCATGCATGTGTTCTGGGAGTGCGTGGTCCTACAGGAATACTGGAGAGACGTGCTTGTCTTCATGGAAACACATCTAGGGGCACCGAGGATCATGCATCCTGGAACATGCCTCTTTGGGCTAGTGGGAGACCTGCCGGTGGCGGCAGCAACACGTACATTATACAAGTTGCTACTCTTCTATGCAAAAAAAGTGATCCTACTTAATTGGAAACACCCTGGGAGGCCGACTAGGAGCGCATGGATCCGGGTCGTTAATGCTGAAATCCCAATGTACAAATTGACATACATGGCCAGGGGGTGCCCTGAAAAATTCGACAAGATTTGGGATAGCTGGGTGAGTTGCCCCGCGACCGCGTCGGGAGAGCCAAGCCAGGCGGTAGGGGGGGAGTGAGGGTGAGAGAAGGATAAAAAAAAGAGAGACACCTGCTAAATCTGCTTTCTACAATAAAACCCTATGCTCAGAAAACTAATTTTTTCTCCTCTATTCCCACAGTTGTTCTTAAGAGAGTCGCGCCAAGGGGTTGGGGGGGGGGGGGCTAAGTTTAAGTTTTTTGGTTTTTTTTTTTCCTGATTGATCACAGCTGATCTATTCAATGTTAAACTACTGTTTAGCAATAACTGATAAAGTTAAGAGTTTAAAGGGGGGGGGGGGGCGAAAGAAATAAAAGTACTAGCCAGGTATAGCATGCCAAGAAGAAATATGTATATGTAAGCAGGCAAAGGTTATCTCTACCCTGTTTTTCATGCAATGTACTATCTGCTGAATCTGACACCTGCGGTGACAGTTATCCGTGTTTACATGCTTGTTAATTCTGGCTAAATAAAATTCCTTTAAAAAAAAAAAGGAAACGGCTCATTCTAGAGAATGTTCTGCTCTATATAAAAAATCTACAGTTTCAATAAGAGGCGATGAGGATCCTGGGGCTAATGACTTCATGCATTGGAGTGGTTCCCTGGGCCCAGTTCCACAGCTGTGATCTCCAGACACTTATCCTCCAGAATGGGGACAAGTCAGTCCTCACTCGACAGGACAATCCCTATTTCCACTAGGGCTAGATCCTCACTCCGCTGGCGGTTGTCCTCAGAAACCTTTTAATGGGGACCCCCGCGATAACTGATGCCAGCGCAAAAGGGTGAGGGGTCACCTTTGAAGGTGGCCATATACAGGGTACATAGGACCCTCATGAGAGATCCAGGTTATCTAACGTTAGAGAACGTAATGAGGTTTGGGAAACCCGACGTAGCCTGCAAACCGTTTAGGGATGAAGCATGTGAGGATTTTTTCCGATAACATGATGGCAGTGCCACTCATTCGCCACCAGGGTACCACCAGGAATCCTCTACTTCAGCATTTGGCGGGAAGGTTCCTTCAATGGGCGGAACTCACAACTAAGTAACTGTCGGCCTTCCGTATAAAAGGAGCCGAGAATTCAGTCGCGGGCTTTCTAAGCAGGAAGAAAGTGGACACAGGAGAGTGGGGACTCCATCCCGAAGTGTTTAGCCTACTCGGGACAAATAGGGGGTACCCGAAATAGTTTTGTTTGCGTGAAGCGCAAATACCAATTGCCGTCTTCTCTTTTCCCGAGACTCGGAGAAACAAGCCTTAGGCACGGGCGCCCCCTCTCACCCCTGGGTTTGGGACTTAGCTTACGCTTTTTCCCCTTTACCCCTGATTCTGCTACTCCTAAGAAAATTACTGCGGCCAAGTCTGTCAGTAACGTTAGTAGCGCCTTATTGGCCCAAAAGACCTTGGTTTCCTCTCCTGAGATCTGTCAGTGGGAGAGCCTCTCCATCTTCTGTCAAGACTGGACCTATTGCTGCAGGGTCCTCCGCTCTACCCGGTGGGTCACAAGTTCATGCTTACAGTCTGGATCTTGAACGGGTAAAATTCTTAGAAAAGGGTCTATCATCTAATGGGGTTTCCACTATGTGCGAGAGCCTTATGCCCTCGACGGAAAAGATTTATTCCAAAGTCGGGAAATAATTCTCAGAATGGATGGGTCAGGACATCCAATCAGACATTTGTAAAAATTTTAAATTTCGTCCAGGCAGGCCCGGATAAGGGTTGAGTCCAAATTCCCTCAAAGCCCAAGTAGTGGCTTTGAGGGCATTCTTTGATCTCATGCTTGCTGAGCACAAGGGGATCAGGAAATTTCATAGAAGGGCGAGTAGACTGCATCCATTCATAAGGCTGATGCCCCCCCCTGGGATCTGACTATAGTCCTTCAGGCCTTCTGCGATTTTCCCCCGTTTGCACCTATTAGAAACCTATCCATCGCCTTGCTGATGTACAAGGTAGCCCACCTTGTGGCAGTTAGGTCGGCTATGTGCGTGGGTGAAATTCAGGCCTTTTCGCAAAGGGCCCCATATATGACTATGCACCCTGATGAGATCGTATTTTCCTTAGACCCTTCCCTCCAACCCAAAGTCTTGTCAGAATTCCACGGAGGCCAGCCAATAGTCATTCCAGCCTTTGTCTAAATTTTAAAAACGAAAAGGAGCAGAGGCTCCATAATCTTGACGTTAAAAGAGCTGCATTAGCGTACCTTGAGGCAACGGAAAGTTGCAGAAAGACTGACAAACTTTCGTTCAGTTTCAGGGGCAGTCCAAAGGGAAGGCCACTTCTAGAGATTCAATAGCCAGGTGGCTCAGAAGAGCCGTCCAGGAGGCTTACAAGGCCAAGGGCATTCCTCCCCCATAAGGTTTGAAAGCCCACTTCACTCGGGCGGTGGCATTTTCCTGGGCAGAAAGAGCGCACGCCTCAATCGAACAGATTTGTAACGCAGCCACGTGGACTTCTAGTCATACGTTTATTAAACCTTATAGACTGGACATTAAAATCTAGTGAGGATGCAACCTTCGGGAGGAAGGTGCTTCAAGCAGTAATCCCTCCCTGAAAAAGCCCATGCCAGTTATTTGGTATTCCTCCAGGTGTATGCTGTCATGATGTTGGAGGGAAAACGGGAATTTTTCTTACCGATAATTCCCTTTCTTGAAGGCATCATGACAGCATACGGGCTTTCCCCCCCCCTACCGACACGGTTACCCTTGTTTGTTTAACACATGAGGTAATGTGTATGCTTATGATTTCTTTGTCTAAGGTGTGTAGTGCCAATAAAACACACCTTCTGGTTAAGTATACTGTCACTGTGGTTATTTGGAACGCACTGGTGTTTGGTGGAGGGGAGGTGCCTTTTATGTTCTGCCTCTTCCTGTCCCATCAGGTCAGCAGGTGAGCAACCTCCAGGTGTATGCTGTCATGATGCCTTCAAGAAAGGGAATTATCGGTAAGAAAAATTCCTGTTTTTTTTTGTACTTTTTATTTACTTTTTTGCGATCGGCGCTATCGGATAGCGCCGATCAATGGATAGCGCCGATCGCAATGCCGGGGGGGGGGGGGTCCGTACAGCCCAGGATGACCGCTCCATGCTGTCGGCTACCTGCGGGCACCGACAGCATGGAGCTGTCACGTCCACAGCCCGAGGGGCTTTATTCTCTGCAGGACACATGTTTTTACGTCCTCAGAGAATAAAGCCCACTTCAGGAGGACGTAAAAAGACTATGGGCTGGTCGTTAAGGGATTAAGAGAAGCATAGAGTTTAGATTACATGAGGTAATTATCCCCATCTACTCTTCCTTGGTCAGACCTCATCTGAAATACTGTGTCAATTCTAGACACCCCGATTTAAAAAAGACATAAACAACTGGTATAAAACAGGTTTTGGGAGCGCAAAAGGGGTTCTGCAGCTTGTCATATGCAACACATATCGAATCCTCTGGAACCAGGGCCAACTAAGGGGATTCTCTAAAAATCGAGTCTCCCCTATAAGAGAGAAAAAAAAAAGGACTGTTAATAAAAAATTCCCCTGCACTTCAAGGATATGTGGCAAGAGCCGAATACACAGAAAGAAGCAGCTTGTAAACAAGAATGGCACTTACTCGGAAGGAGGGGGGTATGACTAGCAAAAAGCCCCCTCCTAGAAGTGTCGACTCCTGTGCAGTAAAGGGGGCCCTCGGGTTCAGCATGGGTAAAAGTGTAATCCTGTATTCCAATGACAAGGACAGCAGACAACGTGTTTCGGTGCTCAAAGAGGGTTCCCTTCATCAAGCCAACATGTTGCTTGCTATCCTTGTCATTGGAATAAAGGATTACACTCTTACCCATGCTGGACTCAGAGACCACTTTACTGCACAGGAGTCAACACTTCTAGGAGAGGGCTTTTGCTAGTCATACCCCCCTCCTTCCGAGTAAGTGCCATTCTTGTTTACAAGCTGCTTCTTTCTGTGTATTCAGCTCTTGCCACATATCCTTGAAGTGCAGGGGAATTTTTTATTACCAGTGCTTTGTATAAACAAACTGCAGCATGTTCAGAGAAGAGCTACCAGGATGGTGAGTGGTCTGCAAATCATGTCCTATGACTAGAAGCAATGGCAGGAAAGTGAAAGGGAGGAGATTAAATATTAAATTAGATATTAAAAAACACTGACAGCGGTGATCAATGAGTGAAATAAGTTGCCACGGGAGGTCATAGAATGGTAGAGTTGTAAGGGACCTCCAGGGTCAGCTGGTCCAACCCCCCACCCCCCTCCCCCACTTCCCGCTCAGTGCAGGCTTCACTAAATAATCCCAGAGAGATTTTTGTCCAGCCTTTGTTTGAACACTTCCATTGATGAAGAACTCACCACCTCCCGTGGTAACCTGTTCCATTCATTGATCACCCTTACTGTCAGAAATTGTTTTTTCTAATATCTAATTTTATTTTCATCCCATTGCTTTTGGTCTTTCCTTGTGAGAATAGGGCTGAAACCTCTGCACTGTGACAGCCCTTCAGATTTTTGTAGACAGCCCTTCAGATATTAAGTCTCCTCTCAGCCTTCTTTTTTGCAAGGTAAACATTCCCAGATCCTTTAACCGTTCCTCATAGGACATGATTTGCAGACCGCTCACCATCTTGGTAACTTTTCTCGGAACTTGCTCCAGTTTGTCTGTCTTTTATAAAGTCGGGTGCCCAGAACTGGAGACTGTTTTCTAGATGAGGTCTTACTAAGGAAGAGTAGAGGAGGATATTTACCTCACGTGATATAGACTCTATGCTTCACTTAATACATCCCAGACTTCTGTTTGTCTTTTTGGCTGCTGCATCAAATTGTTGACTCATGTTCAGTCTATGATCTATTAGTATACCCAAGTCTTTTTCACATGTGCTGCTGCTTAGACCAATTGCTCCCATTCTGTATGTGCTTTTTTCATTTTTCTTGCCCAGATGTAGAACTTGTTAAATACCATTCTGTTAGTCGCCAACCCCTGTTCAAGCTTTTCTAGATTTTTTTGAATACTCTCTCTCGTTTTCTTGCCTAGTGTTAGCTATTCCTCCTAACTTTGTGTCGTGGGCAACTTTGATCAGTTTCCCAACAATGTCCTCCTCCAGATCACTTATAAAAATGTTGGACAACACTAGGCCTAGGACAGAGCCTTGTGGTACCCTACTTGATACATTCTTTCACTTGGATGTGTACGATCACTCAGCCAGTTGTGAATCCACCTAACAGTTGCCTTGTCAATCCCATATTTGGTCATTTTTTTCAATAATTATCATATGAGATACTTTGTCAGGTGCTTTGCTCCACTCAAGATATACTATATCCTCCGCATTTCCCTGATCAACCCAGTCAATGATTCTGTCATGGAAGGAAGTTAGATGGTGAGTTCTCCTTCAATGCAAGTTTTCAAACTGAGGCTAGACAGACATCTGTCTGGAATTATTTAGTGAATCCTACATTGAGTAGGAGGTTAGACCTGATGACCCTGGAGTTTCTCCCAACTCTACGATTAAATGCTTTAAATTATAGACTGCTTTGCTAAAATGATCGCAAATGCCTTGAAGTGGCAACCCGAACTTGAAAGATGTGAAAGGAAGCCAGGAAACTACTGTTCAAATGGGTCGAAGAATATGCAAAGTGGCAAAGACTCAGCCAATGATCACCTCTAAAAAGATCAAAGATGATCTCAACTTAAGGCCTCTTTGACATGGGCTACAAAATCCTGCTAAAAAATCATCGCTACAAAATGCATCAATGTGAAGCTCATGATTTCTTTCACATCAGCAATGTTTTGTAGCCTGAAAGAACCCAATGGAAATGCAGAACATAAATGAGATCATCATTTTGTAGCTCATGTGAAACAGGCCTCATAGTGAGTACTGCTACAATCAGAAGAAGATTAAGTTACTTGTAAGAACTGCCCGCAAAGTCCCTTTGTTGATAAAAAAAATAACAAATTTCCTGAATAGGTTAAAATCTGCGAAAGGAACATACTGGGTCAAAGACAAACGCCTCAACATTTTGTGTTCTGATAAAAGCAAAATAGTTTTTTCTTTTTTTTTTTTTGCTTTACCGGCCGTAGACAGACGTCTGAGCATTGATTTTTAATTGAAGAGACAGTACACTGTGAAGACCGTAAAGCATAAGGATGTTTTTCATATTTATCCCATGGAAGGGATCATGGATCAGTTTGAATATATCAAAATGCTTTAGGAGATTATGTTGCCCTATGCCAAAGAAATGCCTTGAAATGAGTGTTTCAACATGACAATGACCCCAGACACCCATTAAGCGAACAACATCTTGGTTACAGACCAACAGGATTGAGGTAATATAGTGTCCAGCCCTATTCTCTGACTTTAATCCTTTAGAGAACTTGTGGGGTGACATAAAAATGTGGTTTATGAGGCAAAAACAAAAAATGAAGAACTGTGGAATATAGTACTGTCTTCCTGGACTGGAATACCTGTTCAGAAGTTGTTAGACTTCATTCAGCACAGATGTCAAGCAGTTTTCAGAAACAATGGTTATGGCACTTAATATTCAGTAATTGAAAGTAAAGTGAAATCTTAAACATTTTTCAGTTGTTATAGAAAAATACTTGCACTATTATTTTTTGGAACACCCAAAAGTTATTTTTGTTTTTACTTTGTGTAAATGATTAACAGAAACTGAATAAATGGTCTTATTTTGATTTGGAATTGAATGTGTAATATTTCCAGTGCATTTGCATGTATGGAAATAAGTTATAAGGATTTTGCGCTTTTTACTTTTCCAAACTCACTGCTATTTTGTTGAACACTGCTGTTCCCGCTCCAGGACGTGAGGATACGTTGGGGAATCTCGCTTCATATAGCGCAGGCGTCAGCTGTTTATTACAGCTGATACCCGCGGGCAACAGCCGCGATTTGCTGATGGCTGATTAACCCTTTAGATGCCGCTGTCAATTCTGACAGCAGCATTTAAATCCCCCGAACTATGTTAGGGGGTCCCGTACGGCCCCCCCGCGGTGAGATTGAGAGAGCCGTAGGGTGGCTTGATAGACTGCCTGTCAAATGGCAGTATGACGTAATGCTAAAGCATCGCATATTGTAGTTAAAAAAAAAAAAAAATCAATAAAGTTTTATTAATTGTAAAAAAAGAAAAAAAAAGTTTTAATCACCCCCCTTTTGCCATATCTATTATTAGAAAATCTAAATCGTAAAATAAAAATTTGTATTTGGTATCACCGCGTCTGTAAAAGTCCAATCTATCAAAGTAGCGCATTATTTTTCCCGCACGGTGATCGTCATCTGGAAAAAAAAGCCAGAAATGCACTTTTTTAGTTACCCTGTCTGCCATAAAAAAACGCAATAAAAAGCGATCAAAAAGTCGTATATATTCCGAATTGGTACTATCGGAAACTACAGGACATCCTTGCTCAACTACGTCAACGGAAAAATAGTTATTGCGCGCACAAAATGACGGCAGAAAATAATTGAAAAAAATTAAATGTCTTTGAAAAAAAAAAGTAGTACAGTAAAAGAAAAAAAATATACAAGTTTGGTATCGTAGTAATCGTGCCAACCCATAGAATAAAGTTATCATGTCACTTTTGTTGCAGTTTGTGCGCCGTAGAAACAAGACGCACTGAAAGATGACAGAATGTCTTTTTTTTAATTTTTTTATTCCACTTAGAAGTTTTTCAGTACATTATATGGTAAATTAAATGGCACAATTTGAAAATTCAAGTTGTCCCGCAAAAAACAAACCCTCATACAGCGATGTCGATGGATAAATAAAGGAGTTACGATTATTTTGAAGGGGGGGAGGAAAAACGAAAATGGAAAAAGAAAAAGGGGCTGTGTCATTATGGAGTTAATGAGACCATTATGTAAGGGATTGTGGGACAAATCGAATAGTGTATAACAGATTTGTTGAGATGATTTCTTTGTTCATGTAGGCTTTTTGTTATGTAAAAATAATATACGGTATATAGCAGTCTTATGATAAGTGCAAACTTCACATTTTTCATGTCATCGTTTCTTACAGATCTTGTCAGCATATTGCAGTGAAGGACGTCTGCAGTTCTTCAGTTTTTCACTTCTGGAATGAGCATAAAAATGTGGAGCCCTACTGATCAAGGAAAATGAATTATCCTCTACCATCATTATTATTCAGAACTAACAAATGGTTTTAAAAGAGTTCTGAATCATATCTCATTTCTTGTATAAAAAATGGGGTTAGAAGGAAATGTATTATTTCTCCAATACAAATCTAACATGTAGCGTTCAAATCCCTACAGCTCCCATACCCATTTTATTTTTATCAGGTGGTATCTGTACAACAACTCTTGATCACAATGTAGCCCTTTTTCTTGTTTTTGTTTTTTTTAGGGTAAGAGTTCTGGTTGTGATTATTGAAGGCATTGTGAGGTGTATATGTTGTATGTTTGTCTCTTCTTTAAGTAAGATAGTCTGATAAACCTTATAAACTATCCCCTACCTTTTAACTATTTAATCGATACATTTTCATAAAGGAAATGTAAAACCATCCACAGTTTGCATTATATGTTAATGCAGTATTCTAGTGTCAGGCATTTGGTAGTGTTTGAAATAGGTTCTTAAGCAAATATTTTAATAATCACCAAGTGGGCTAATTATAGGAGAACAGAGAGGATGATCTCGAAGGTTGATACCATAAAGAATTGCTCATTGCCTTAAGTCCTTTAAACATGTGCATGGTACTTGTTAACAACTCTGTTAAATGTAATGAGTTTTGTATACTACAGCATTAAGTATCGTTTTGCGTATGTTTGTTTTCATCATTTTGTGTTACTTTTCAAATGAGCTTTTTCCTTTCCATATTTTTTTATGGGAGGTGCTATGGGGAGCATCAAAGATGGTACGATCATCTGTCATTATTATTCTTTTGTATGTGAGCATTTATCTTTGAAGTAGGATATTGTTTTAATTTTCAGCCATGTTTAACACACATAACAATAATCTTAGCTCTTCCAAAATCTCAGCACTTCTTCTGTTGACTTGATTCGTTCCACACAGAGTTTAACTTTGGAAGAGTATTGTGGTTTTGCCCACTTTAAGGAACTGAAGTGTATCTGGCACTACTTTTGTGCTACCTATACCACCACACTAACATTTTTAGTCAGTACTAGTTTAAAGCTGCTATATATACTCCTGTATTTCTCTTGTAGTGTATGTTTGTTATTTTTGAGTTGAAACTTATATATTGATATGCATTTTATGAGCTGTACAATCGACCCTATTCCCTAATGATGTCGATTCTAGCCTTCTAGTTATTAGATTAATGAGATTTTCTCCTGAAAAAATAGGTGGTGGTTTTACTTAAGAGGACGCTCTGTTGTCTTTCAAGCAAGTTGGGCAATGTCTAATGATGCAGAATGTTTCTGCATGTTGAACTGTTTAATCATGCTAAATATCACTTTACTGTACAAGGTAGGCAAGCTCTGCTGTGTATAATGAGGCTGAGTTTCTTAAATTAATTATATGCTGCGTTGTATAAAATCTACACTAATAATGAATTGTACACAATTCTAAAGTAAGATGCAGGAAAGTGCTTCTACATAGAACATGTCACCCAGCATAATGATGAATTGGTCTGTTTTGTCTTGATAAAGTTTCATTGTCAAAGGATGGTTTTCTCTTTACTTAGCAAAGGAAGAAAATTGGAAACTTGCATCAAATTTTTGTCATAGATCATTCTCATCCCCAGACTGAGTTGACAAAAACATCCAGATACACCACAATTCTGAGTCCAAAATTTTAGAATATTGTAGGCTTTTCTCTGGTTCAAAAGGTACAGTTTCTAGCATGTGCTGACAAATGTTTACTTAGCATGAAGAGGCAATATAAAATGTTTACATTTTATTGTACCACAGAGATGGAATATGTGCAGAGATAACATTTAAATGTTTCTAATTTGCCTTTTTATCTTCATTTGAGCTCTAATTTTTTACAAAATGGATGTGTTGCTTTAAATTGTTAAACTGTAAAATTTTCACTAGCAACACAGTATGTATAAACTGTAGATAAAAATGTTAATTGTGATTTTAGAACATCACCTAATTTGTTATAAATTCAAAATTGTATTTGTTTAAAATCATTTTCTGTATTTTTTATTGAAAAAAAATTCTGTTTGTTTGAGAGGATGGCTTTATGTTGTATATCTATGCATTCTAAAATTGTGTGTACATAGACTTCATGCTGTTTAGAAAACTATATTATGGGGTTAAATACTGAGCACTAACCACCTTTCACTATTACATCTTTTAAGAACACAACAGACAGCTTTTTTTTATTTCCACATCTAAACTGCTAAATTTGTTAAGCAGATGACCCTGATTAAGGAATGGTGTCAAATAAAGGAAATTTTAAGCAATACAAATTCAAGCCCATAATAAGTGCAAGTAACGTAAAGAAAATCTGCCACAATCTTTTTGCAATCCTCAATGGGAACACCAGAAAGTAGCGCCTTTTACACTGTTTGCATTGATATGTCTGCTGTGCAGTACTTTAGGGGAAACATGCAGTGTATTAGTAGCAGCCACAGAACTAGTCCTGCATATTTATGAGCTGCAGGGTAGCCATACCTACCCCACCCTTTGATTGACAGCTCTGTCTCACTAATGCACAGTAATAGGCAGACAGCAGTTAATCAATGGTTGAAGGGCAGGGTGGGTATAGCTAGCCTGCAACTCCTTAATATCCAAGACTACTTTAAGTAGTCTTTTATGTATGTGCCTCAACTAATAAAATGCAAGTTACCACAAAACTACCACAGAACAGACACATCACTATAATCAGCGTATCGGTCACTGCCCTCAGATGGGGGAGGGGAGGCAAAAAGATGGTGAAAGTCTTTTAGTCCAAAAAAGGTTACATGGGTTTTAAAAACCCTAATGTATTAAATTTAAAAAAAATCTGAGAGAAGTATGAAAAATGCCATGTTGTCTTAATCTTTTAGTGTACTTTAAAACAAAGTAAATTTTGTTTTATGGGCTCTGAAACTGGTTTGTTCTAACATAGTGTTAAACTGAATAAAAACCATGTCCATCTAGTTCAGCCTGTTTCAACTTCCCCCCCTGGTTGGTCTAGCCCCTTGAGTGGTGGGTTTCTTACCACCCTGCCATACCCACCAGGGCAGGTTTTTTAAATGGGCCAACCATTTAATTTCAACTAATTTTCCAGTCGCGTTCCAAGAGCCATAACTTTTTCATTTTTCCATTGACACAGCCATATGAGGGCTTGTTTTTTGCAGGACAAGTTGTACTTTTTGATGGCATTTTTGTGTGTATATATAATGTATTGCATAACTTTTTGTAAAAAAAATTTGTAGGGAGATTTGGGGAAAAGGAAGAAATCATGCCATTTTGTTTTTTCGATTTCATTTTTACGGCGTTCAGTGTGCAGAATAAATAGTAGGATAACGTTATTCTCTGAGTCAACACGATTCCGGCGATACCAAGTTTATACAGTTTTTTTTTAACGTTTTGCTGTTTTTGTACATTTAAAACATTTTTTTTCTTAAAGGTTTGCTTTTGTGTCGCCACATTCCAAGAGCCGTGTTCATTTTATTTGTCCATTGCCAGAGCTCTAGAAGGCCTTGTTTTTTGCTGGATGAACTCCTGTCTTCATTTATCTAATTTTTTGGAACATGTAAAATTTTGATCGCTTTTTTTTCCATTTTTTCTAGTGGCAATATTAACAAAATCTTAACATAATTCTGGCATGTTTTTTTTTTATTTTTCACTGCATTCTCTGAGCAGTATAAATAATGTATTAAAGTAATTCTACAGGCCAGTACGATTATGCCAATACCAAATTGTGGTAGTTTTTTTATTTTTCATGACTTTTTCACACTTAAAAAAAAAAGTAATACAAGTTTAAATCACCCTCCTTTTGCCATATCTATAATAAAATCTAAATCATAAAAGAAAAATACATATTTGGTATCGCTGCGTCCGTAAATATCCGATCTATCAAAGTAGTGCATTATTTACCCTGCACGGTGAACGTAGTCCGGAAAAAAAAATAACGCCACAAATGCACTTTTTCAGTCACCCTGTATCCCAGAAAAAATGCAATAAAAAGCGAACAAAAAGTTGTATGTATTCCAAAATAGTACCAACGTTAACTACAGGACGTCCCGCAAAAAATGAGCCCTTGCTCAAGTATGTCGATGGAAAAATAAAAAAGTTATTGAGCGCAGAAGATGCAGTAGAAAATAATTTTAAAAAATTAAATGCCTTTGAAAAAAATGCTAAAGCAAAAAAAACTATACAAGTTTAGTATCGTAGCCATCATACTGACCTGTAGAATAAAGCTATCATGTCATTTTTGTTGCAGTTTGTGTGCCATAGAAACAAAACGCACTGAATGATGGTGCAATGTTATTTTTCTTTCATTTTACTCCTTAGAATTTTGTAAAAGTTTTTCAGTACATTATGTGGTGCTTTAAATAGCACCATTGAAAAATACAACTCGTTCCGCAAAAAACAAGCCCTCATACAGCGATGTTGATGAATAAATAAAAGAGTTATGATTTTTTAAATGGGTGGGGGGGGGGGGAAGAAAAAAAGGGACCGTGTCATTAAGGGGTTAAATAATGTACCAATTTCCTTCTCTGGGTCATTATGACGCAGGGATACCACATGTAATTGTAATTTTATTTTTATTTTTTTACAAAGTGAAAAGAGAAAAGTGTTTTTGTTTTTATTAATTTAATTTTTTTAATAATGTTTTCCTTTTTTTTTCCTTTTTTTATTTTAACTTTTTTTTTGTCCCTTTAGGGGACTTCCACAGAGACCCGTCAGAACCCCCTGATCACATTCTGAGGGGGTCAGATGGTGACAGCCCTTTACATGCTACAGTCACATAGACTGCAGCATGTAAAGGGTTAACACAGCAGAGATCAGAGGTTTTCTCTGATCTTTGCTGTAAGAGCTGGTGCCTGGCTGTCCTCTGACAGCCAAGCACCAGCTCTCCCTGCCACAGAGACCATCCACTTGCTTCTGACAAGCCGATGGTCTCTATGGCAACCTGTACATAAAGCAGGACTTTAGAAGCAGGAGATTGCCGGCATATTGGCAATATCTCCCAGCTTCTGTTTTTCAATGTCCTGGTTTGTTCTCTGTGGGATTGTGCAGGCAGAGCACAATGCCATAGCTTGTGGCATTGTGCTCTGCAGCTCCCATAGTGAAGCATAGCCCGGAAATCTTCCAGGCTATATCGCTATGAGCAGTGGAGCTTGTCCCGGAAAATTTACCGGCGTGCCACTGAAGGGGTTAAAGGAAGGCAAAAAAAACCAAAACATCAATTCAGCTAATTTGGGTCGGCGGGGGAAATTCCTTCTCGACTCCATATGGCAGTCAGAATACTCCTGGATCAACGCTTGAGTTCCTACCTTACTCCGAGACCCGGATTAACAACCCTGCTGGTCACCTAATGTCTATGTCCTGTAATATCCTTTCCCTCTAAGAAGACATCTAGTCCCCTCTTAAACTCTTCTATCGATTTTGCTATCACCACATCCTCGGGCAGAGAGTTCCACAGTCTCACTGCTCTTAGAGTAAAGAACCCCCTTCTGTGTTGGTGATGAAACCTGCTTTTTTCTCGACATAGAGGACGCCCTATTGTTACTGTCGCAGTCCTGGGTATAAACAGATCATGGAAGAGATCCTCATATTGTCCCGTAATGTACCATATATTCCAGCGTATAAGACGACCTTTTAACCCCGAAAAATCTGCTCTGCAGTCGGGGGTCGTCTTATACGCCGGGTATACAAAAAAAAGTTTTAAAAAAAAAGCAGTACTCGCCTCCCTCAGCGTTCTGCGGCACTGCTGCAGGCTGTCGCTTCCTCCTCGTCCCCAGCAGAGCATTGCTTTATGGATGCGGGGCTTGAAATCCCCGCCTCCAGAAAGCTAAAGCTGTGATTAGCTAACTCACGCGGTGTCAGCCAATCACAGCCATTCAATGACATCTGTCGGGGAGGAGGAGGAAGCAACAGCCTGCAGCAGCGCCGCAGAACGCCGGGGGAGGTGACTACTGCTTTTGTTTTACACCGTATTCCCGGTGTATAAGGTGACAATTGGGGGTCATCTTATACTCCCAGTCGCTTTATACACCGGAATATACGGTATTTATACATAGTTATTTGATCGCCCTTTAACCATCTTTTTTCCTGGGTGAATAATCCTAATTTTAATAGCCTCTCTGGGTATTCCAGTCCTCTCATTCCATTCATTAGTTTAGTTGCCCTTCTTTGAACCACCTCAAGCATTACAACATTTTTGCAGTGCTTGAGGGGCTTCGAAGAAGGGCTAAAGGGTCCTATTTATTATATGTTTGTGTATAAATACGCACAGAGAGGTTAATACTGTATTTTTTTCGACTATAAGGCCTCATGTCCACGGGCAAAAGAAGAATTAAAATCGGCAGCGGATTTTAACTCTTCTCCTGCCCGCGGATCCGCATCCCATAGGGATGCATTGACCACCCGCGGGTAGATAAATACCCGCGGATGGTCAATAAAAGTGATTTTTAAAAAAATGGAGCATGAAAAAATCTGGACCATGCTCCATTTACGTGCGGGTCTCCCGCGGGGACGGCTCCCGCGGGCTTCTATTGAAGCCTATGGAAGCCGTCTGGATCCGCGGGAGACAAAAATCGGAATTTACTCACCCGCTCCGGTTCTTCTCTTCGCCGCGGCGCCATCTTCTCTCCGTCGCGGCCGGATCTTTTTTCGTCGGGCCGGCGCATGCGCGGGGCACGTCACCGACGTCATTCTGCACATCCGCCGGGCCGAAGAAAGAAGATCCGACAGCGACGCAGAGAATATGACGCCGCAGCGAAGGAAGGATCCGGAGCTGGCGGGAGGTAAGTTTATTCTTATTTTCAGCCCTCATGTCCGCGGGGCAGGAGGGACCCGCTACGGATTCTTCATGGAGAATCCGGAGCGGGCCTGATTTTCCCCGTGGACATGAGGCCTAAGATTACTGCTTTGTGATTGACCAGCGCTGATCACGTGAGCAACACTGGCCAATCACAGAGCAGGTAGAGTGTATTGGTAGTTCTCTAACTCTACCATTGCACTATAGATGATTAGGTAGGCTAAAGATGGCAACGGCTATCTTTGCTGTCCGAAAACAAAAACTGGAACCTGCAGAAAGGAGGAATGGGGCAGGGAAATAAATTGCTGGGTAATATACCCCCTCTACTTTGCATTGCCAGGATAAATTTTATCGCTTTAAGCCATTCACACTGTGTTTTAGGGCACTTGTCTCTTGGACATTTTTTCCTCCACTTACCAAAAGTGGAATTGAATTCTAGAACAAATAAGGAAATCTGTGGCTAAGTAAGAGTTTAGTAATGTCTTTCTTCTCCATTATAGCAACATGTAGCATTCAAGTATCCTCAGAAACTTACAGGCTTTTTATTTTTCTAACTTCCTTGTAAAATTGTAGCACAGGCTGCCATGCACTGAAGAGACTCCTGCATGCAGTATAAAATGTAATTCTGCTTCTGGGCAGCAGATGCTCATGTTCTAAATTCAAGAC
Organism: Eleutherodactylus coqui; assembly: GCF_035609145.1. NCBI lineage: Eukaryota > Metazoa > Chordata > Amphibia > Anura > Eleutherodactylidae > Eleutherodactylus > Eleutherodactylus coqui. The sequence goes on along the minus strand of NC_089837.1, from coordinate 271,882,770 downwards.
ACTAATGTTCAAAATGAAGGGACACTTCAATGCTGGATTAAAGTTTTACTCTATGTAGATAAGTACAGTATTTTGTTCTAACCCTACCATTACAGGTTTATTTCACTACCATATTTAGAAGTTTGTACATACTACCCTGTTATTAAATGATTCATGACCTAATTTAAGCTACATCAAGCTACATGTTAGAGCTTCATGTTATACTTTGGTTTTGAGGCAGAAGTAATATCTTCCATAGCAGATTTAAGTTAGTTTCGTATGACAGACTCTATCACCTATCCACAAAATAGCTCCTAACAAAGGTATAAGTAGTTGGCCATTTCCAGCTGACCCATAGAAATGAATAGAGCTGTAGTGCGTGATCAGTGAGAATTCCAAAGAGGGGACCCCCGTATATCAGCTGTTTATCACCTATTCTGTGTATAGGTGATAAATTAATATCACGAGACAACATTTTTAAGGAGCTTGCCACTGGGAATTTGTGTAGGGTCACCTAATATTGTCTGTGTATACTAAGAAATCATTGATATGGTCACATAAAAATATATTTACCTATTGAGTACAAAAGAAGTTAAACATCAAATTAGTTTCCTAGTCCTGTTCAGTTTTCTCATAGTGCATATTAATTCTAATTTATGAATTTGTTTTAACTGATTGCAAATGTACCAATGTTACACGGTATGGGTGCTTTCACACCTGTGCTCGGGATTCTGCTATCCTGCTCTATTCAAGGAACAGCAAAAGGGAATCCCCGCAGCTGAACAGTTTTGTCTCTGGACAGAAACTAACAGTGCCAGACGGACTCCATTGGCTATAATGGGGTCTGCCCAGGTTTCCGGTTTTGGGGCCAAAGAGAAAACGCTGCATGCAGCTCTTTTTCTTCCGGTAGTTGCAGACGGATCTGCAACGCAACCTGTGGCCAAAAGGTTCGGATACAGATGTGAAACTGGCCTCACGCTTACAAAGATGTCAACCGATAAACAGAAAAATATTCATTGTTTTAACCAACTACTACAAGTAAATACGGTTAAACATTTTCTTCTGGTTTTACCTGGTGGTCTTCTATATTTACACCTGGCTGACCAACCTTTCTATAGATTTACTTTTTTCACCTTTCATATTCCTCTATCAATAAGTAAATGTTGAAAACTGCATAAATGTTTACATACACTTTAATGTACTTAGAGGCAAGGTGATACAACTGATCAACACCGTTAGGCTAACTTCACACAGGCGAGTGCGATATTGAACAGTGAATCACGGCCCAATATTGTGCTCTCCAACATGAGGTTTCCGCATAGATGCAAGGTGTTTCTATATCATAACCGCCTCACATCACTTCGGGGATCGCGGGGTGTCTGCCATTGTTTTCTGTGGGGAGACCTAGCACGCGATGCTGCCGCCGGCCCCATTGCAGACAATGGGCGATGCGGGGGCATGCCGTGATGCGATGCGAAAAAAGCTTGTGCATGTGTCTGACCCCATTCAAAAGAGTTAAGTTTTATATTCAAATGAGATTCGTGTGTCTCGCAACGCATAAATCTCGTGAGAATTTCGCCCATGTGAAACCAACCTTAAGACCTGTTCTCGTGGCCAAATTTTCACTTGCATTTTGACGTGGAATATGTGCTGAAATCCAAGTGAAATCTGCTAAGGACCCTTTTACACTGAACAATAATTTGCGGGAATCTGAATGATGATCATTCAGTGTAAATGCGGGCGGTAACTGAATACAATAATGATAATGTAAAAGGACCCTAAATCCACAGCATGTCAAACTGCAAATATGTTAAAAATACAAAGGTTTCTGCTGCAATTTTAGTGGGAAATATTTCAATTTGAAAAAGTTATTTGTCTGAACATGTCTTTAGTAATAGTTTAATATCCAAGTAAAAGAACTAGAAGAAAACAAGGTAGAAATGCTCTATTCTTGAATAAAGACTGTGTAGCGTAATTATATTTTTGATATACGATTATATCAATACAAGTATCAGACCTGAGATGTTGGATTTCTAAACCCCTGAGAGTCTTATATATACACTATAAAATGTTTGGCTTGTTGAATACTACATGTTTTGTGTGTATAAAGCAGATCTTCCAATCCTGCATCTACTGAAAGCTAATGTTCTTAAGGAATATGAAATAAAAAAAGCATCTGAAATCTGACAGATGCAGTATCTAAAACAGATTTGGTGAAAGGTCCTTTTTGCAGACCCTTAAGTTCTCTCATATTGCCAATATTTATCTAAGTAAAAAGCTTCCACTGTTTGTGTTTTATAAAGGGTATATTTCTCTTGTATGACTGTTATTGTAAGGGGACGTCCCTCCCTCCCCCAAAGGGACTGAATTGTTCCACAGCTTGCACGTCTGATTATACTAGAGTGACATCTCATCTGGAATGATCTCCATGTTTATCCTTTGTACTAAGATACTTGAATGGTTAATGTGATGAAGGCTAATCAGTTTTCTTCTTTGTCTTTGAAATGAACAAAATACGAGTGGCCTCAAGCAGCCTCCAGCATGAGCATTACTAAATCTTGCTGTTGGAGAAGCCACTGTACATAATGCCAGCCTTTCTCAGAAGGCATTTTGGTATTTTCTTATGTGTACAACCTTAGAACAATTAATAAACGAAAAATGTTTTAGGACCAGAATGCAGTGAACTTTTTTTTTTCAAAAGTATTAATGTGGTTTAATGAAATGATGTATAAGAACATAGAAGATTCTGCTTTTCTGTATTAAGGTAGGTCTTGTCATTCTGGCTTCAAGATTTATCAGTGATTTGTCATGTTGCAGGGCGAGGTCTACACATCCTGAATAATTGATGGACATGTAAACAAAAACAAAAGTACAGCACATGCACTGCTATCTGGGCAGTGCTAGCCTTGTTCTCCTCACTGAGGCCTCATGTCCGGACGTTGCGAATCTTCCCTCTATCGTGCCCGGATCTTCTTTCTTCAGCCCGGCGGATGTGCTCGGCACACCCAGAAGTGTGCACTTTTTTTTTTTCTTTTAACTCCTGCTCTCCCGTGCTCCCACGCCAGAGAGCAGAAATTCAGCTGCTGGTGTGCCGTGGAGCATGCTGCGGGTGATTTCCCGCACGTGCAATCCGCACGGCAGGGAAAAAGGACATCCGCAGGTATTTACTTACCTGCAGGTGTCCAATGCATCCCTATGGCCACGGAAAACTCGTGCGGGAAACCTGCACGGATTTGGTAATTATGTTTGTCCAGTGGACATGAGGCCTAAGGTACATAGAGTCCCACCCACTCATTCTTCAAGTAGACATTGGGTGATTTACCTGCTTCCCGAGTAGACACAGCAGGGCCCCACCACTTCAGTAGGCATAGCAGGTGCTCTTTAACCTACTTTCCCAGTAGTTAGAGCAGGTAACTGTTGCAGCAGGCACCCCGCTGATGCAGTTTGACATAGTCAAAGCAAAATTAACTGCAGAACTGTTACTACATCCTAAATAGCTCTGGCTATAATTGATGTTCTTTTTGTAGAACTTTTGTAGAGTTACATGGAGGGCAGTTGCCAAAAACCAAAAATTTGTTTCTACAGGTTTTTTTTAATGACCTAGTTTTTTTGCCAGTACCTTTTACTTTTCCTTTACAATATTTTTAGCTAAATCTCCATAATTGTGTGTTCCTCTCCATTCGGGTCAGTGAAGTGTAAAATTTTGCATTTTTTTCCCCCCTCTGAAGTTATCACAACAATAAGTTGAATCATTAGCAGAAAAAAATATTAACACTAGGTATATTCTGTTAATTTAAATAAAACTAAATGTATTATGAGTCCCAGGCCTGCCCATTAATATTGTATAACATAACCCACATAACGTGAAGCAATAGATTAACAAGAATGTGATATTCTTCAGGAGTTTTAACATCTGGATGCTTCAATGATTGTTTTTGTGTACTTACTATGGCTGCTTGTGTGCATCAGAAATGCAAAGTACAGTACTACCTACTCATGGCTTCTAATGAAAACATGTAAATCCAAATGTAGAAGTTATACAATTTGCTTTTTTCACTCAAATTGCTCATTAGCCTCAGCAGTCCAAAGTATTAGAAACTAAGAGCTGTTTCGCTAGAATCTGAATTATTGAATCTAAATTTTAAAAGATCGAAGTGAAGGGAATGCAGAGAATTCAAAATTCAGACTGAATTTGAAAATTTGTCTGAAACAGTTTCCCTTCTTTCTGTTGCTGGAAAAGGACTACTTAGTAATACTTTTAAGGGGTTTTCCAAATTATATTTATACAGCTGCCCATAGCTAAAAATAATAAAACAACTTATAATTATCTGTCCTGGCTGTCCACAGCTTCAGCTTCACACTGGTGTTCCCATTTCAAGCGCTGTATTTTACAGTCTTGTAGTAAGATTGTTGATCGAATGTCACAGGTTGCTGCTCCTAATCACAAACTTACACATTCGCCCACTAAGGGTGACTACCCACTACAGTCTTTTTTCACTGCGAAATTCGCAGCGTTTCTTTTTTCTGCAGGGGTCTATGGGACTTGTAATGTTAAAATCGCGTTCGCGCAAAATCGCAATTTACTGCGAAATTGTGATTTTGCGCAATCGCGATTTTAACATTACAAGTCCCATAGACTACAAATCATTTGAGGTACATATGCTATGGCTTTTCCACCCACTGTCCATGTGAGTAGCAGTTATATTCTGCTACCCAGGTGCTCCTCGCCTGTTTCTGGACCACTTTGCTGCCTGGCTCACCCACTTCCTATCCTGCAAAATTCCAACCCCCATCTTAGGTGATTTTAACATCCCCACTAATGATCCCATCTACCCATCTGCTGCTCGGCTTCTATCACTCACCTCCTCCCTTGGTCTCTTGCAACTCACAGCCTCTCCCACTCACAAGGATGGGAATACTCTTGATCTGGTCTTCCTCCATCTCTGCTCTGCTTCCCACTTCACTAATTCCTCTCTTCTGCTCTCAGACCATAACCTCCTTTTTCTCTTCAAGCTCCCTAACATCTCACCATACCCTCCTATCTACTATACTTACAGAAATCTTCAGGCCATTCACACACAGGACTTTGCTGAGTCCCTACAGTCCTCTCTGTCCCTTATCTCGCTCCTCTCCTGTCCCGATCTGGCTGCCGTACACTACAACACTGCTCTCAAACATGCCCTGGATGAAGGTGCACCCTCCCCCCCGTGACTCAAGCCATCCGACGCACACCGCGACAACCCTCGCTCATGTCTCAAATGCATTTCATACGACGGTGCTTGAGAAGTGCTGAACGGCTGTGGAGAAAGTCGCAAACATCCACGGACTTTCTCCACTACAAATTTATGCTCAGAACCTACAACCTCTCCCTCCACCATGCCAAACAAGTCTACTTCACCTCACTTGTCTCCTCACTATCGCAAACGGCTTTTTGATACTTTTCACTCCCTTCCCAGCTCTAAACTGCAGCCCCCGGTGACAGATCTCAGTGCTGTAGAGCTGGCTGCCTACTTCAAAAAGAAAATTGATGACATCCGTCAGGAAATAACTTCCCAATCTCAGACTAGCCCTGAACCTAGTCTCATCAATATTGCATCTAGCTCCTGCACACTGCCTGTACTCAGACCAACGGCAGAGAAAGAAATGTCAAAATGGCTTTCCTCTGCTCGCCCCACCAGCTGCGCTAGCGATCCTCTCCCCTCACACCTCCTACTGTCTCTGTCCCCATTGGTTCTCACCACTATATTCAACCTCTCTCTGACCTCTGGCATCTTTCCCTCTTCTTTCAAACACGATATCATATCCCCACTGCCAAGGAAACCGACTCTTTATGTGACTGATGCTGCTAACTACTGACGCATCTTAAATCTCCCCTATATCTCCAAACAACTAGAATGCCTGTTTTACTTCCGCCTTGTAAACTATCAGAAAACTCTCTTCTCAACCCCCTACAGTCTGGCTTTTGACCCCTACACTCAACAGAAACTGCCCTTAGAATGGTGTCAAACTACCTCCTGACAGCCAAATCGAGGGCCGATTACTTCCTATTAATCCTCCTCGACCTCTCCGCAGCATTCAACACTGTTGACCACAAACTCCTCAGTATGCTTCGCTCCATCGGCCTAAAGGACACTGCTCTCTCCTGGTTCTACTCCTACCTATCTGACCACTCCTTCAGCGTTTCCTTTAATGGCTCTACCTCCCCTCCTCTTCCCATTGGACAAACCATCAGGAGATTTGGCCTCCAATACCACCTCTACGCCGACGACACCCAGCTATACACCTCTTCCCGTGACATCTCTGCACCTTTCCTTCAAAATCTAATAATGCCAACAATTATTTTGGTCACAATGCTTTTATATCCACAACAAACGTGTACTTAAAACTTTTGTTCCAGAAGCAAATTCCATAATGTTTTTTATTGCCTTGAATGAGTGGAAGATGTCTTTTTTTAAGACGACAGTCTCCCTGTCTGTTTTCTTCAATGACTTCCGAGATTGCTAGTCTTGAGAGTGAAAGTTGCCTATAACCAAGCCCAATGTAACCACATATTATCATGGCATTTCTGCCTGTATCACAACACAGCACTAAGTAGCTTCTAACAGCACAAATTATATCACATAACAACCCCTGTACATATATAGAACAGCATACAACATGCAAAACGTGGTTCTTTAGTGTGGATACAAAGCAATGTAACCATTGCTTGCATCACTGTTTTTCCAACCACAAAGTATCATGTATTCATGGCCTCACTGCCTGCATGACTACAATACTAAGTAATTTCAGACAGCACAATGTATTTCAAATAACAGCCCCAGACATATAGAGAATCGTACCACATACAATGTAGGGTGGTTTGGGGTGGATAGAAAGCAATGTGGGGAGTGCCATAATAGAATTACAGAGATGAGAGCAATAGAGGGGGGCAGTGTAGACAATGACCTGGAGTGGTGGGGGGGGGGGTTAGAATTGGCAAAATAGTATTGCTACATGTAATATATTAAAAAAAAAAGCCCTAAACTGTATGGTGACTGCTAGAAGTCTGACCACTAAAGTAGAGGAACTAGAACTAATAATGTCAGAGAAAACGTACAACATAGTGGAAATAACTGAGATCTGGTTGGAGGAAAGTTGTGACTTGGCGGTGAAATTTACAATGTTAGTCTGTTCAGAGGGGATCATAAAAAACAGAAAGGGGGAGGGGGTTGTTTTTATGTAAAATCCTGTTTAAATCCCACACTACAGGAAGATATATGTGAGGGAGATGAACATGGAGTCTCTAGGGGTGGAAATAAATAGAAAAACAACAATAAAATACTCATAGGGGTTTTCTATAGACCACGAAATATAACAGAAGTTACTGCAAATCTACTATTGAAGCAAATAGATGAAGCGGTTACTAACAATGAGGTAATTATGGGGGATTTTAACTATCTAGATATAAACTAGGAAGACGAAACCTGTGGACCTCATAAGGGTGGTTTCACACGGACGAGAAAATGGTGCAATTTTCATGCGATTTTTGCCTGATGTGAGAGTTAGTAAAAAGATGAAAAAAAAGCAGATTGCGAAACCAATGATTTTCAATGCGATTTAAAAATTGCGCCTTTTTATCACACAGTTGATAAAATCTGCATGGACTGCAGCAATGCAGATTATTCTAAAACAAAAACCTTGCTGGTGCCAAAAAATTACAGGAACAAAGATGTGATTTTCGCTCGGCAAAACTAACTCGGTGTTAAACTAACCTAAAGGTAACATCTTTCTGTAAAAAACTAAAGATAATTATCTTTCTCAACTTGTAGGCCAACTAGAAGGATGGCCATTTTAGTCTTAATATTAACCAACAAACCTGACAGAATAACACGGGAGCAGGTTCAGGGGCACCTGGGAAATAGTGATCATAGTATAATAAATTTCAACTTGTTTTTCAAGAGTTTTATAGAGGGGCTACAAAAATACTAGACTTTAGGATGGCAAAGTTCGATTAGCTCACATATGCCCTTAACCTAATTGATTGGCGCAGCGTCCTCAAAAATAAGAGTACAAACAATAAATGGGAAAACATCCCAATTATTTACTGTGAGATGTTCATTCCTTACAGGGATAAAAGGATTATAAATAGGAAAAAAACTCTATGGCTCAATGAAGATGTAAAGGGCGCATTAAACAGCAAAAAGATTAAACTACTAGAACAAGAAGGCAGTTAAGCACTAAAAGCTTTTAGTGGAAAAAATAAATTATGTAAAAATCAGATAAAAGCAGCAAAGATGGAAACAGAGAGACTTATTGCCAAAGAGAATAAAGCTAACCCTATATTATTCTTCAACTATCTAAATAGTAAAAAGAATAATACTGAAAGTATTGGCCCTTAAATAAATAATGTAGGAGAAATTTGTAGAGGGTTATGAAGGGAAAGCAAATGTATGTTTTTTTTTCTCCGGTGTATTAAGAGAGGAAAATTAAATGTCAGGTGAGATGCAGAATGATAATGTAAACTCTCCACTAAATGTCACTTGTCTAACCCAGGAAGAAGTGCAGAGATGTCTTAAAAGGTTAAAATAGACAAATGACCAGGTACTGATACCAAACATCTCTGTGTTGTAAGGGAATTAAGTAATGTGATAGATGGTGAGGCGGAGCCTAGCAGAGTATGTAGCTGGTTGTGTGTGGCCAGAGCTCTGATCAACTATCCTGCTTTTAACATCCTGACAGTGGGATAAAAAACCCTACAAGTGCTATAACAGCTCCTGAGGTGTCTGGTAGTAAAGCAGTACAGACCTGGAGGGCTGAAGAGTGACATGGCACATCTTAAACAGCAGGGGAGAACATGTGAAGCTGTTGGCCGGGAGGCTCAAGATGGTGCCGATGCCCACAGCAGACAGGTTGGCAAAATTTGCAAGAGCTGAAGCGCAGGAACAACGACAAAAAAAACCCTGATAGAGGACACAACCGGACAAAGAGCAAAGCAGATAGTCATCTCCAGCATCAGCAGGAGGAGGAGGGAGAGGGGGGGAAGCAGAAACCTGCACATAACAGAGGACAGTGGGTCACAACATTAAAGTGCAGCTAGCAGAGCTGACATAGCCAGTGAGCCCTCACTGAAGGACATACTGGGAGCAATTAATAAATGCAACTGCTCTCTGAACACAATGCAGCAGCAAATAGGATCCCTGCAAGAGAACGTGGGAATCATAAGACAAGACATGCAAAAAGTTACTGAGCGTATGACAGCAGTGGAGGAGAGAGTCAGTGAGGTGAAAGACTAAAACTTCTGAAACAGGATGTGCGCAGAAACTCACAAAATATCACAGCACTACTGAATAAAGTGGACAATCTTGAAAACAGATCAAGACATAACAATGTCCGCATAGTAGGACTACCAGAAAAGGCAGAAGATAACGCAGTAACCTATCTGGAGGCCTGGCTACAAGAAATATGTGGCTGTGACTCGCTGACCCCCATGTTCGTACTGGAACGTGCACATCGAGTGCCGTCTAGGCCACCCTTACCAGGCACTCCTCCCAGACCCATGCTGATGAAGCTGCTTCATTTCCGGGATAGAGGCACTGTACTTTGCAAAGCCCGCGAGCAACGTAACATAACTACATGGTGACAGTGTGTCATTCTTACCCGATTTTTCCATGGAAATACAGAAACAACACAGCACATTCCTGGACATAAAAAGATGCCTAAGCAATTTACAAGTGCTTTACTCCATGATGTACCCCGCCAGACTGCGAGTGGTTGCCCTTGGATCCACGCACTTCTTCGAGCACTGAAAAGATGCAGCAGCCTGGGTTGAGCGAAATGAAGCTGACATCCAAAATTGGAGAAATTCACCTGGCCGTATGCAGCGCGCAGACAACGTCAGAGAAGGAGATGTTTAAAGCCTGAATCCTGGCCCCCAAAATGATCTTAAGGAGCAGAAGAGGCAGTTTGAAAACGTTACCGTTTTCCCTTAAGATTTTATCAGCTTTTCAGCTGTACTGTGCCTCTTTATCCATTTATCTTTACTATACTGGCTATCACACAGACACTTCTCAGCAAAAGAACTGGTGCTCTGGCCTGTGAAGGGTTAACACGAGTGATGAGCGAACGTACTCGTTTAGGGCTATTTCGCAATCGAGCATCGCTTTTTTCGAGAAACTGCCTACTCGGGTGAAAAGATTCGGGGGGTAGCGTGGTGGAGCAGGTGGTAGTAGTGGGGAACAGGGGGGAGCTCTCCCCGCCACTCCACTCTGCAACCCCCCGCTCAACCACCCCCGGCGCCCCCGAATCTTTTCGCCCGAGTAGGCAGTTACTCGAAAAACGCGATGCTCGATTGCGAAATAGGCCTAAACGAGTACGTTCGCTCATCTCTAGTTAACACAGGTTCAGAGAAAAGTGTTGTTGTGGGGGGACTGTTGGTTGTAAATGTTTAATGTTTTGTCTGGTTACTGTGGCTCTGTCCTATCTCTAAGTGTCATAGATGAACGCTGCAGAATATCTATTAATAGGAAGAAGTTGTATGAAGCAGAAAATAGTACGCTGCTGAGCCTATCATCCTTCCCAGATATACCATGGAAAGGGGATTGCTGATGGGTTCACAGTAATATCATGGAATATCATCCTTTTGCCCTTAGGACTTGTTCTAACTACTCTTTAAGTGCCCTAAGTAGTCGGGTTTTACTCATATTTAACCAAGCAAAGGAAATGTGTAATTGGAATCAGCTGCAGAATCAGTCTCGCCTTCCTCTCATGACCTTTGACCTCTATCCAAGCAGAGCTCCCCTCAACATGTGGTTGCACTGTACTATATGAACTGCTAGTGTAAACCTTTTTAACCTCTTCCCTATTTCTCCAAAAGACATTTGTACTATTCTAATCAGCACAAAGGCTTTTTACCTAATTTACCATTATACTACTGATCTTGAACTATTGTTCTATTCCTAAATAAAATAAATATCTCGGAACATCAGAATAAAAGGCTATTTGTTAGCAATAGAAATATGCAAATCAAGTATTGCATGTAAAAGAGAAGTTTTCACTTTTCAGCTCAAGTTCATATAAAGATCTCCTTCTTATTTCCATCACCTTCTTTTAAAGTAATCCGAAGGCAGAACCAGTTGTGACATGTCGGGTAAATCTTGGCAAATATTGAATTATTGAATGGTAAATGCAACCTGCTTCTTTACCACACAGTAAGAAGAACTTAGTAGTTGAGAGTAAAAGTCACAGTTGAAAATCTAATAAGGAGGATCAGTGACAGTAAAAATAGGCTTAATTCACAGTATCTAACAAAGAGCACAAAAATTACAAGCTCGTTTCCACTGTGAAGACAGGGAATATATTTGTCAATTTAGCAAAGTTTGAGTTTACAAAATATTGACAATCCATAATATAAAAGATCAATACTGGTGCCAGAATTCATATATTATGATCAATAAGTTCTTTATACAGTTTCCAAATATCATCGGAGACAGGACATCTATGAAAAGGAAAAGTGTATAAGAGGAACATGCCTCCCTCCCCCATCATCTCTTGCGCCCTCTTCCCCCTCCTTTTTTACCTCCCTCCTTCTCCACTCTGCTTCCTTCTCTCCAGCAGGAACCTTTGTGTGTTGCAGCTGGTGAGGGGGAAGGTTTCACTCTATCTTTTCAGTATACAGAACTCCTCTTTAGAAGTAACACTTCTGTCCTCATCACCCTACAGATCTATTTTTATCTTCTTTTTTGTGAGTAGAAAGAGGAGGTAGAAACCTACAGCACCTTCATTTTAATTATCTTTGTACATTTATTAGCATCAAAATAATATGTAATGTTTTATTAGTTGATTTTTGTAAAGCTACAATGCCTAGAAAACTGCATCTCTAGTCAGTGCAATTAAGATTCATTACAGGTCACCTATAGCAAATTAATACCTAGGTTGCCACCATTGAGCAGACACTTTTCTTCACATAGCATAGTTTATTTTCTCAAATAAATGTTTGCTAAACATTGCATGAGAAATTAATAGCTCCTCTGAAAGAATATGCTTGACAGCTAAGAGGAAGAAAGTTATACACTACTGAGCACTCAGATTTGACCTTTTTATGTTGTAAGTTAGACAAATATGCACAGCAAATGCACACCATTTGTCTTGGGTATACCTTGGGGTATGGTATACTTTTTATTTTTGCTCCTGTCTTACGCTGGCCACATATGTTTCTCCACAGGGAGCCAAGGTAAGATGAGCTCTTCCTGCTGTACTTGATGTCACTGCACGTTGTTGAATGTAATTTAGCAGATTCAGAATAACGTTTGTAATCTTGTCAATTCTTTGCGAAAGCATGAAATGTTTGAGTAGTGTGAATCGAATACATTATCTATGTAGGCATTAAGGCTATTTTAGTATGGTTTGGTCTGATTTCACTTAATTTTTTTTAATCAGTTGGTAGAGCTATCCCTTTAGCCACTTTCAGACCGCATATTTTATCTTCCTATTCGGTACGTGTTTTGTGTATCATAATATTGAGCTAATGTAAATCTATAGAGCTATTCACATGGGAATTTTCTTCCTCAGATGTGTTTAAAGTACGCAGTATGCCCTATTTTTGTTGGTTTCTGCCTCTGTTTTTGCATTCATTGGTATTATTTTCTATTGGGCAAATACAGATCTGTATTTGTCTTGCAGAAAAATAAAACCAACTGAAGCACATACAGATAAAATACTGCTGAAATACTGATAACATATGGTATAATCTGTAACACACCCGTATTACAGATCCATTTAATAGTATGACAATAAACTCGCTTAAAGCAAGCTTATTATTGTATTGTAGCAAACCTAATGTTTCTTGATATGCAACTATAAAAATAGTTATGAGGGCATATATTACACATATAATTTTAGAAATCCTCTATGATAACATCATATTAAAATCTAGAGTATCTTAACCTTTTAGTTAATGTTGCCAGCTCTATTTCCATTTGGGATATAAAGTGAAAGCCCAAAGTGCAATACTTTCTTGGATTACAATTATGTAAAATGCTGCAAAATTTTAATAGCTAAAATTTAAAGATTGGTAACAATTAGAGATGACCGAGCGTACTCGTCCGAGCTTGATACTCGTTCAAGTATTAGGGTACTCGAGATGCTCGTTACTCGAGACGAGCACCACGCAGTGTTCGAGTCACTTTCATTTTCTTCCCAGAAAATTTTGCGCCGTTTTCTGGCCAATAGTAACACAGGGAAGGCATTACAACTTCCTCCTGTGAAGTTCCAGCCCTATCCCACCCCCCTGCAGTGAGTGGCTGGGGAGATCAGGTGCCACCCGAGTATATAAACTGGGGCCGCCCGCGGCTCGCCACAGATGCACGCTGAGAGACATTAGGGAAAGTGCCGTCTTGCTGTAGCTGCTATAGGAAGAGTGTTAGGCTGTTATCTTCATCTTCAAGAACCCCAACGGTCCTTCTTAGGGCCACATCTGACTGTGTGCAGTACTGTTGAGGCTGCTTTTAGCAGTTTTGCAAAATTTTTTTTTTTTGTATATCGGGCGTGCAGACCATAACGTCCTCAGTCTGCAGTCATTTTACTGAGTATAGGGGCAGTACTGGTGAGGCAGGGACAGTGGTACAGGGAAAGAGGTATACTGGCTATATAGGCAGTGGGCTTTTTCAAAAAAATTGGAAAAAAAAATCTTTGGCTGCCTCTGACCGTGTTCAGTTTACTGCGTGTCTGCTGGGGGTAGTAGTCGCTCACTTATTACCCAGCTAGGTGTTACTGCAGCCTTGTGCATAATTTTTTCTGGCTGCACTGTGCTTTCAATAACCACAGTCATCCTCCAACAGGGAAATCCATATACAGGCTATATAGGCAGTGGGCTTTTTCCCAAAAATTGGAAAAAAATACTATATTTGGGCTGCCTGTGACCGTCTTCAGTTTACTGCGTGTCTGCTGGGGGTGCTAGTAGTCGCTAATTAATACCCAGCCTTGCGCATATTTTTTTCTGGCTGCCCTGTGCTTTCAATAACCACAGTCATCCTCCAACAGGGAAATCCATATACAGGCTATATAGGCAGTGGGCTTTTACCCAAAAATTGGGAAAAAATACTATATTTGGGCTGCCTGTGACTATCTTCAGTTTACTGCGTGTCTGCTGGGGGTAGTAGTTGCTCCTTATTACCCAGCTAAGCGTTACAGCAGGCTTGCGCATAATTGTTTCCTGGCTCTGCTGTGTCCGTTACATGATCGCCATCATCCCGCCAGAGGGAAAGAGTTATACATATATACGCTGCATACGGTGTCTGTCTGGTTTTTCACCTCACCATTTTAAAAAATTGAAGCAAAATACTTAAGGCCTACCACTGGCCTTTGGCCACTTGACTGGTTCTGCCCTGTGAATTCCAGTAGCTCAGTCATACGCACCTAGGTCTCACTACAGGCTTGCGCATAATTGTTTCCTGGTCTGCTGTGCGTTCCGTAAGCGAAGTCAGCCTCCAACCACAGGCCAATAAGCGGCACAATTAATTACAGCGTTCTGTTTCTGCTCTACTCATAATACACCATGCTGAGGGGTAGGGGTAGGCCTAGAGGTCGTGGACGCGGGCGAGGACGCGGAGGCCCAAGTCAGGCTGTGGGCACAGGCCGAGCTCCTGGTGTATTGCAGCCGACTGCTGCAGGATTAGGAGAGAGGCAAGGTTCTGGGGTCCCCAGATTCATCTCACAATTAATGGGTCCACGCGGTAGACCATTATTAGAAACTGAGCAGTGTGAGCAGGTCCTGTCGTGGATGGCAGAAAGTGCATCCAGCAATCTATCGACCACCCAGTCTTCTACGCCGTCCACAGCTGCAACTCTGAATCCTCTGGCTGCTGCTCCTCCTTCCTCCCAGCCTCCTCACTCCATGAAAATGAGAGCATGCGCAGGCATATGATGGCTAAGCACCCCACAAGGTGGGACGAAGGCCGTTCACCGCCTCCGGTTTGCACCACTGCCTCTCCCCCTGTGCCCCAACCTGCCACTGAGATCCAACCCTCCTCTCAGGACACAGGCACGACAGTCTCCCGGCCTGCACCCACACGCTCACCTCCGCTGTCCTCGGCCCCATCCAGCAATGTCTCTCAGCGCAGCGTCCAGCCGTCAATAGCGCAACTGTTTTAGCGCAAGCGCAAGTACGCCGCCACGCACCCGCACGCTCAAGCGTTAAACGTGCACATAGCCAAATTGATCAGCCTAGAGATGCTGCCGTATAGGCTTGTAGAAACGGAGGCTTTCAAAAACATGATGGCGGTGGCGGCCCCGCGCTACTCGGTTCCCAGTCGCCACTACTTTTCCTGATGTGCCGTCCCAGACCCTGCATGACCACGTCTCCCGCAACATTGTACGCGCCCTCTCCAACGCGGTTACTGGCAAGGTCCACTCAACAACGGACACGTGGACAAGCACAGGCGGGCAGGGCCACTATATCTCCCTGACGGCACATTGGGTGAATTTAGTGGAGGCTGGGACCGAGTCAGAGCCTGGGACCGCTCACGTCCTACCCACCCCCAGAATTGCGGGCCCCAGCTCGGTGCTGGTATCTGCGGCGGTGTATGCTTCCTCCACTAAACCACCCCCCTCCTCCTACGCAACCTCTCCCCACAATCAAGATGTGTCTGCAGCAGCACGTCGCCAGCAGTCGGTGTCGCGCAGCGTAGCAGCACAGCGGTGGGCAAGCGTCAGCAGGCCGTGCTGAAACTACTCAGCTTAGGAGAGAATAGGCACACAGCCCACGAACTGCTGCAGGGTCTGACAGAGCAGACTGACTGCTGGCTTTCGCCGCTGAGCCTCCAACCGGGCATGGTCGTGTGTGACGTAACCTGGTGGCGGCTCTGCAGCTCGGAAGCCTCACGCACATGCCATGCCTGGCCCACGTCTTTAATTTGGTGGTTCAGCGGTTTCTGAAAAGCTACCCACGCTTGTCAGACCTGCTCGGAAAGGTGCGCCGGCTCAGCGCACATTTCCGCAAGTCCAACACGGACGCTGCCACCCTGCAGACCCTGCAACATCGGTTTAATCTGCCAGTGCACCAACTGCTGTGCGACGTGCCCACACGGTGGAACTCTACGCTCCACATGTTGGCCAGGCTCTATGAGCAGCGTAGAGCTATAGTGGAATACCAACTCCAACATGGGCGGCGTAGTGGGAGTCAGCCTTCTCAATTCTTTACAGAAGAGTGCGCCTGGTTGGCAGACATCTGCCAGGTCCTTGGAAACTTTGAGGAGTCTACCCAGATGGTGAGCGGTGATGCTGCAATCATTAGCGTCACCATTCCTCTGCTATGCCTCTTGAGAAGTTCCCTGTAAAGCATAAAGGCAGACGCTTTGCGCTCCGAACCGGGGGGGGGGGGGGGGGGGGATAGACAGTATGTCACTGGATAGTCAGAGCACCCTCATGTCTATATCTCAGCGCGTTTTGGAGGAGGGGGAGGAGCATGAGGAGGAGGGGGAAGAGACAGCTTGGCCCACTGCTGAGGGTACCCATTCTGCTTGCCTGTCATCCTTTCAGCGTGTATGGCCTGAGGAGGAGGAGGATCCTGAAAGTGATCTTCCTAGTGAGGACAGCCATGTGTTGCGTACAGGTACCCTGGCACACATGGCTGACTTCATATTAGGATGCCTTTCTCGTGACCCTCGCGTTACACGCATTCTGGCCACTACGGACTACTGGGTGTACACACTGCTCGACCCACGGTATAAGGAGAACCTTTCCACTCTCATACCCGAAGAGGAAAGGGGTTCAAGAGTGATGCTATACCACAGGATCCTGGCGGAGAAACTGATGGTAAAATTCCCATCCGACAGCGCTAGTGGCAGAAGGTGCAGTTCCGAGGGCCAGGTAGCAGGGGAGGCGCGGAGATCAGGCAGCATGTACAGCGCAGGCAGGGGAACACTCTCCAAGGCCTTTGCCAGCTTTATGGCTCCCCAGCAAGACTGTGTCACCACTCCGCAGTCAAGGCTGAGTTGGCGGGAGCACTGTAAAAGGATGGTGAGGGAGTACGTAGCCAATCGCACGACCGTCCTCCGTGACGCCTCTGCTCCGTATAACTACTGGGTGTCGAAGCTGGACACGTGGCTTGAACTCGCGCTGTATGCCCTGGAGGTGCTTGCTTGCCCTGCAGCTAGCGTCTTGTCAGAGAGGGTGTTTAGTGCGGCTGGGGGAATCATCACGGATAAGCGTACCCACCTGTCAACCGACAGTGCCGACAGGCTTACACTCATAAAGATGAACAAAGCCTGGATTTCCCCAGACTTCTCTTCTCCACCAGCGGACAGCAGCGGTACCTAAACAATACGTAGGCTGCACCCGCGGATGGAAGCATCATTCTCTATCACCATAAAAAACGGGGACCTTTTAGCTTCATCAATCTGCGTATTATATTCATCCTCCTCCTCCTGCTCCTCCTCCTGAAACCTCACGTAATCACACCGAACGGGCAATTTTTCTTAGGCCCACAAGGCTCAGTCATATTACTTTTGTAAACAATGTTTATACGTTTCAATTCTCATTAAAGCGTTGAAACTTGCACCTGAACCAATTTTTATTTTAACTGGGCTGCCTCCAGGCCTAGTTACAAATTAAGCCACAGTAACCAAAGCGATTAATGGGTTTCACCTGCCCTCTTGGTTGGGCATGGGCAGTTTTTCTGAGGTACATTTGTACTGTTGGTACACCAATTTTTTTGGGCCCTCGCCTACAGTGTAATCCTAGTAATTTTTTGGGGCTTCGCCTGCACTCATGGTACAGCAAGGTGTGTGGGGTTGGCCTACACTTTTGCTACATAAATGTAACTGGGGCCTTATCTATACTGCAGCTACTGAAATGTGAAAGAGACTGTTATCTCCCTAAACTGCTGCAACGGGAATGTTACTGTGGCCTGTCTTGACTGCTACTACTACTGAAATGGAACTAATACTTTGCTCCCCCTATACTGCTGCTTCGGAATTGTTACTGGGGCCTGTCTTGACTGCTACTACTACTGAAATGGAACTAAGACTGTGCTCCATCCAATACTGCTGCTAGTGATATGTTACTGAGGCCTGTCTAGACTGCTACTACTACTGAAATGGAACTAATACTGTGCTCCCCCTATACTGCTGCTAGTGATATGTTACTGGGGCCTGTCTAGACTGCAACTACTACTGAAATGGACCTAATACTGTGCTCCCCCTATACTGCTGCTTTGGAATTGTTACTGGGGCCTGTCTTGACTGCTACTATTACTGAAATGGTCGGTTGGGCAGCATGTTACCCAGGAGAAGTGTCAGCGGAGTGTCATGCAGGCAGTGATTGTGCTTTGTTGGAGATAGTGTGGTGCTTAGCTAAGGTATGCCTTGCTAATGAGGGTTTTTCAGAAGTAAAAATTGTTGGGGGGGGGGGGCCACTCTTGCCGCTATTGTTTCTTAATAGTGGGACCTGGGAACTTGAGATGCAGGCCAACATGTAGCCCCAGCCTAGGATTGCTGAATCAGTGGGCCGAGGTCTATGCCGTGGGCGCGGTGCAAGTCTGCCATGTTTGGCCGCTCAGATCAATTTTTTGTTCATGTCTTGGGTTTCCTAGGACCCACCTATGCTGTTGGTGCAAACTTAGTACCCATTGCGGTGTTTGACCTGTCTGGCACAAAGGCACTGACTGACTTGGGTAGGGGGTAGAGCGCTGACGGCTTTCCCCTTGCAGTGTGGATTGAGCTATGCGACACCTTGACAAAATGAATACTGTGTGGCACATGGATTCCCCATTGCTATGCCCACGTTTGCAGCTCCTGACGGAGGTGGCACAGGATTGGAGTTCTCATTGCTTCTGTACAGCATTGTGGGCTATCGCCCCGCCCCTTTTAAAGAGGGTCGCTGCCTGGCCCTGCCAACCCTCTGCAGTGTGTGCCTCCGGTTCCTCCTCATGGCAGATGCACTTATAAATAGATATGAGGGTGGTGAGGCTATGAGGCCAGCGTGTGGCATGAGGGCAGCTAAAGGCTGCGCAGGGACACTTTGGTGTGCGCTGTGGACACTGGGTCGTGCGGGGGGGGGGGGGGGGTTGGGCAGCATGTAACCCAGGAGAAGTGGCAGCGGAGTGTCATGCAGGCAGTGATTGTGCTTTGTTGGAGGTAGTGTGGTGCCTAGCTAAGGTATGCCTTGCTAATGAGGGTTTTTCAGAAGTAAAAATTGTTGGGGGGGGCACTCTTGCCGCTATTGTGGCTTAATAGTGGGACCTGGGAACTTGAGATGCAGCCCAACATGTAGCCCCTCGCCTGCCCTATCCGTTTCTGTGTCGTTCCCATCACTTTCTTGAATTTCCCAGATTTTCACAAATGAAAACCTTAGCGGAGCATAGGTCCCATACAAAAATGCTCGGGTCGCCCATTGACTTCAATGGGGTTCGTTACTCGAAACGAACCCTCGAGCATCGCGGGAAGTTCGACTCAAATAACGAGCACCCGAGCATTTTGGTGCTCGCTCATCTCTAGTAACAATGTTCCATACAAAATGTCAAATAAGTGTGTTTATTTCATAATACTTAACATATACTACAGCATTTGACATTATCCAAGGAGTATTCGCCATTTGCCTATTTAATTTCTGTTACCAAATAGTTCATGAGACTTGATGAATTTTAAATAAAATAATGACATTTACATTTGTTTAAGTATCCTGTGGGTATCTCATCATGCAGTGCAATCTTGCCACTAATAATAGAAACTAAACTCCAAACTAAAAAATTCTCTGTTTTAATTAATAAAGTCCTTGGCAATAGAATATCATACAAGCTCATTATTTTCACACACATACCTAGTATCATTATAACCATGCATTTAGGGTAATTTGACACTAATCTCTGTTAAAATACAAAGCAAAGTAACATAAGCACCCAGTTTATCCTATTCATTATTTTGTTTGTGCACAGACTTTCTGTTCCATCTTTGTTCTGACCTTTGAATTAGTTGCTTATGAGAGCTGAGCTAGCCTATGATGTTTTTTCTTGCTGCTGTTATGAGGCCTTTTGTTATTTTTTGAAATTTTTTAGCTATGACTGTGGATGTTTGGTGGGGTGGAGGAAATCTCAGCGCAAGTTTTCAGGGCCAGAGGCTGGCAGTCTAGGGTGACTAGAGCTAAGGAACAAGATCTCGTCTTGCATAAAATAATTAAAAACAGCCACTGAGAAAATGACCATAAGATACAAAGTTAAAATATACTTGCAACACATGGTTATTACCAATATATATCTGTTATTATTTCACAAAGGACAGCGTGGTATTATGGTATGGTAGTATGATTGTCTGTTTGTCTTTATCACATCTATCTAGAATACTTTATTCATAAACATATTACAGGCATATATTTCCTGTTATTTATATAATGCCAATGTATTCTACACCACTGTAGAGACAAGTCAATTAACCTATTGGAAAGTTAACTTTATGCAGATGTTGCCCTTGCTCAGCAACATCTGTCCAGAATGGTCCAGAACCTCATTGCTGCAAGTCAACAGTGCTAACCGTAGAGTTTTAAGACATCATGCACATGCCTGATAGCTCTGTGCAACTATTGAGTTGAATGGAGCTATAATACAGCAACTATAGAGTTCTTTGGGGCTCTACTGAACCTCCATGTACCTCCAGTTTTATTTGAAGGCATACAGAGGTTTTTTTGTTGTCTGCACATGTTCCATCAAATGCTGTATAACGGAGCTATTCTCTATTAACCGCATTGCTGCATTGCTGCTAAGGGAGAATAAGCCCATTATACATTACCATGCGGAGAACCATATACGTGTCCATATAATGCATACAAACAAGTCATGATATTATATGGTGAAATGTATAATGTTGCCAAGTTTAACTCCATTATTTATAAACTCACTGACAAAAATAATGCATCAAGAAGGATTTGTTAGATTTGAATTAAACTTTGTATATGAATGTAATGATGCTATATGTAAGTCATTACAATATCACAGTGAAGGGAAAAGCTTTTGCGACAAAACTGTACAATTCAAAGGAGACTGTAATATCCTCTTGAGCTGCCTCTAGCTTGGATACATGATAAAATATGGTAGGGAATGGAGGCATACAGACTCCATATGTCATCCTGCAGCACATTTGCACACTTATGTTGCAACTGGGCCTACAGATATTGGACGCTTGTAGCCTGCCAAAGCTGGTATCCCAGCAGGTCCCATAAATGCTAGATCGAAAATACATCTACCGACTGGGTAAGCCAAGGAAGTGTTGCAACGTTGTGAAGACATCGCTGGGAAACCCTTGCTGTGTGTGTGGACAAACATTATCCTGCTGAAAAATGCCTGTTGGGAGCCCTGCCATGAAAGGCAACACGTGGCCGCAGGATTTCCAGCACATATCGCTGAGCTGTTACTGACCCTTGATCACTACTATGGATGACTAACTTTCTGATATGATGGCTCCCTAGATCATCACACCAGCAGTTGGGGCAGCGTATCACTCCACAGCAAAGGCAGGAGAGAAGCGTTCACCACCAGGTCACCATACTTAAACACAACTGTCTTTTTGCTCCTTAATGGAACCTTGATTTGTCACTGAAAACAATACAATTCCAGTCTGTAGAAGTCAAGTTTGTAATTTGTAACACCACTGCAAATGAAGCCAATGGTGTTTCTGAGTTAATGGCAGGACTCCTTTTGGGTGCTGTGACTCCAAATTTCCTTCCACCAAGCACTTGAAAATGGTTCAGGTAGAGACGGGTCTGAAATGAAGGTGCCACTGTGTCTGGATTTTGGACAACGGAACAGGTGTACAATATTGGTCTGAGTTTGTCAGACCACTATTGCATTTGGACGTGTAAATATAGTCTCACTGTTAGGCTAATTTCACAGGAGTGAATGCAATATCGGGGAGTGAAACTCGTCTTGAGATTGCACTTGCCAACATGTGATGTCCTTACGGATGCAATGTGATTTTGCATTAAGACCACCTTGCATCACTTTGGGGAAGTAGCTAAAAGCCGCGGCAGAGGATCACTGACTGTTTCCCATTGTTTTTAGTGTGTTCATTGCACTCACGTGCATTTCGCACGCCGTGTGGTGCTTTGCCAGCCCCATTGAAAACAATGGGCAATGCGAGGCGTTCTGAGGGAACACCCATAGATAGGACATGCCACAATTTTTCCAGCTCTGCGATGCAGGAAGAGAATCGTACATGTATATGACCCTATTCAAAATGTGGTTTATTTTGGTTTGAGATTTGTGCGTCTCGTAACGCACAAATCTCGCACGATTTTAGGTCCTCCAGGACATTACAGATGATTGAGGGAACTCCATAGTTTCATAGGGAGGCTGCCTGCTTCCAACTGAGGATCTTAGTGCTGTCATGTATAAATAATGTTCAACTTATGTTGGCTACAGCTTGGTCATATTTATTTATATACTAGTAAAATTATATAATTATATACATCTCTTAAATACCAGCACTGGGAACAATTATATGTTAATTGTGGCAAGGAGGCCTACGGATCGCCGACCACAACTCCAGGGAAATGGCACACCACACATGTAGATAGACTCCAAAAGCAGGGATTTCTGGTGCCTGCCAGAATTTATTCCACTGCACAGCATAGTTCAAAACTTGAACAACATACACAGTCCATAGTTTTAGGGTTCACAAACTCACAAGGCCACAGTCACCAACCCAACCACCAAACACACCTTTTCATTGGTAGTTCAAGACAGTGTGAAAACCCTTCCCCCACTCTCCAATTTGTCCTCCCAATAGAGTTCTTAGCGAGCAATCAGAGGATGCAGTGCTCAACGATGCTGGATTCAGGAGCAGGAGGGAACTTTTATGGAATTAAAATTCGCTCTTGACAAAAAAAAAAACATTGTCACCAGACTTAAGCCCATACCGATTTGATATAGAAACCGTGGATGAGTCACCTTTGTTCTCGGGACCTGTCAAACGGGAGACAATCGAACTGGAGCTCTGCATGAAACCTGACCATCAAGAAACGATCAGCTTCCAGCTCATCTCATCCCCCAAATTTTCAGTGATTCTCAGGATCCCCTAGTTCTCTACCCTTATTCCCTCTTTCAGCTGGGAAGCAAGGACCATTGCCTTCCCTTCAGAATACTGTAAAGAGAACTGCCAGATAGCACCATCTACCCTTAAAGCAATGAGAGAACCCGAAGATGGTCAACCGGACTTTGAGAAGTTACAGGTTTAATACCAGATGTTCAGGGATGTCTGCATCAAGAAGAAAGTTGACCAGCTGTCACCTCATTGGCCGTATGACTGTCCTATTGAGCTGCTTCCTGTATCTTCTGTTCTATTTGGCCATATGTACAACCTCTCAGAACCAGAGTTAAAAACCCTTTGGGAACATTTGGATGAAAATCTAAAGAAGGGCTTCATCTAGCTCTCTTCCTCTCCAGCGGGAACACCCATATTCTTCGTTGAAAAGAAAGATTCTACTCTTCAACCATGCATAGAATACCGGGAATCAAACAAAATCACAATTAAGAATTGCTATACTCTCCTATTAATCCCAGAACTGCTGGAGAGGCTTTGGGCAGCCAAAGATTTTACTAAACTGGACCTCAGAGGAGCCTATAATCTGGTACGGATCCGCCCCAGAGATGAATGGAAAATAGCTTTTAGAACAAGATATGGATACTTTAAATCTCTAGTAATGCTATTCGGCCTTTGCAATGCTTCTACCACCTTCCAACACTTTATCAATGATGTATTTCGAGACCTATTGGAACAATTCATAGTGACATCCTCATCTTCTCTGATAACTTGGAGGAACAACACAGGAATGATTGTGTGGTCTTGGATTGACTTCAGAAGAATAATCTCTACATCAAACAAGTGTGAGCTTGAACAGACCCAAATACAATTCCTGGGATACATTATCCCCCCAGATGACCTAAGTATGGACCCCAGCAAGATTAAAGCCATCCTAGATTGGCCCATTCCAAGACATTTGAAGGAGGTACAGCGCCGGATCGGTTTTGCAAACTTCTATAGAAGATTAATTAAGGACTTCTCAAAGGTCATCTCTCTCATTACATTCCTCACAAAGAAAGCACAAAAGCTGCTTAGGAGTAATGAAAGACTCTTTTTACTTCAACACCAGTACTGATCTATGCAAGACCAAAGTTTCCTATTGTTGTGGAGGTAGACACCTTCAACTCTGCTGTGAGAGCTATCCTGTCACAATGAGTCGGAGATAAGATGCAACTACAGCCTTGTGCATTTCTGTCCTATGATGTTGGGAAAAAGGAACTTCCAGCCATCAAGGTGGCTTTCACCTCTTGGAAGAAGTCCATCATCCAGTAATAGTTCCTACTGACCATACAAATTCAGAATTTCTCCATACTGCCAAGCACGATGGGTCCTGTTCTTCTCCAGGTTTAATTTTGTTGCGTCCTACCACCCTGAAATGGCAAGGGAGATGCATTGTCCAGGATATTTTCGGAGCCTGTGGAGGTCAAATATAAACTGCACAATTTTGCCCCCCCCCCCCCCCCAAAAAAAAAAATCTTTTCGGGTATCCTGCATTCTGACTCAAGACCTCTTAACAAAGCTTAAGAGAGGCTACAAAAGTGACTCTTTCCTGAGTTGCCCTTCTAAGAATGTAAAGCTTCATTTCAAGAATGAACTTTGAAGGCGAGAACACCAACTATATGTTCCCAAGGCTGGTTGACTCTAAGTCCTCAAACTGCTCAATGATTCCAAGCTGGCCGGTCACTCTGGAACTCCTGCTTTATTCCTTCTGTTGGCCCGACTGCAGGAGGGATGTGAAGAATTATGTCACCTCTTGTGAAGTATGTGCTCGGAACAAGATGCCACAAGCTTGCCCTCTAGGTTTCCTACAACCTATTCCGGTCTGTTCCAGGCCATGGGGATCTATGTTAATGGACTTTATAGTGGACCTGCCCCACTTAAAAGGAATGACTACCATCATTAACATCATGGACCCACTCACAAAGATGTTTCACTTTATCCCCATAAAAAAAGATTCTCACTGCCAAGTACACCGCAGAGTTGATGACCTGGGAGGTTTTACGACTACATGGAATTCCAGATGATATTGTCTCAGAGGCTTCAGTTCACCTCCAAGTTCTGGAGACACTTCTGCACAGCCCCTGGAACTACCATGAGTCTCTCTTGTGCCTTTTATCCTCAGTCTAACAGCCAGACTGAGAGAATTAACCAGACTCTGGAGTAGTATCTACTGCTTCATCTCCCATCTTCAGGATGACTGGGTGGACTATCTATCAACAGCGGATTTCATGTATAACAATGCCAAACATAGTTCTACAGCCAAGAGCTCGTTCTATCCCAACTACAGGTTGCACCCTGTTTTCATTCCTGGCCCTACTGCTAATACTCCTGCCCTGACGATCATCCACAGACTGGCAGCATTTGCAAATATTCAAAAGGAATTAAGAGACCTTGCAAGCAGCCCAGGTTGCCTATAAGAAAGCGGCAAACCAACACTGCCAAGCAGCTACTACCTTCTGATTTGGAAATAAGGTGTGGTTATCCACCAAAAATCTGAAGGCCCATGTACCCTCTTCCAAACTTGGACAAAAGTTTATCAGGGCTTTCCTAATCTCAGTGAGGGTCAACCAGGTGGCATTCTGGTTAAAGCTCCCAGGCAGCTTAGGTATTCACCCCATCTACCACATGTGCTATTAAAACAATTTCAGGAAACCACCTTCATCGGAAAACATCAACTTCCTCTCCTTCCTGTAAGTGTTCAAGGTCAAGATGAATTTATGGTAGAGAAGGTCCTTGACTCCAGACGACATTGAGAAAGATTACAATACCTCTTACAGTGGCAGGGATATGGGCCAGAGGAAAACTCGTGGGAACCAGAACAAAATGTGCACATAGTGAAACTCACAAGAGAGTTCCACAAGTTATCCAGGGAAACCAGCACTTGGAATGTTTGAAGGCCATCCTTGAAAGTGGTGGCTACTGTCAGGGCTCAAACCCACAAACTCCTGTAGTCCAGCTAGTAGCTCTCCCCATTGAACTCTTCCATTGAAGGAGAACTCGCCACCTCCCATGGTAACCTGTTCCACTCATTGATTACCCTCACTATCAGAAAGTTTTTTCTAATATCTAATTTATGTCTCCTCTAGAGATGAGTGAGCACCAAAATGCTCAGGTGCTCATTGCTCGAGTTGAACTTTTCTTAATGCTCGAGAGCTTGTTTGAAGTCAGTGGGGGACTCGAGCATTTTTCAAGCTGACCGATGCTCCGCATGGGGGAGGTTGTGTGAAACACCTGAAAACATCAGAAAGTCATGGAAAAACCACAGAAACGGATAAGGAACGGCAGAGGCAGCATGCATGGCTGTATCTGAGGCTCCCAGGTCACACTATTAAGCCAAATTGGGGGCAAGAGCCTGGCGGTCATCCCCCCAACAATTTACTTGGGATAGACCATCATTAGCCAGGCACATTTTAGCTAAGCACCACACTAGCTACAACCAAAGACAATCGCCACCTGTGGGTGACACTGCTGCCTCTTCTCCTGGGTTACATGCTGGCATTGCTGTTCAATCATCCACATGAGCCAGCGTCCGTCCACAGCATACTCATGCCACACGCTCGCTTGATAGCCACACCACCCTCATGTGTTTTCTCACCATCTCTCTCTGCTTATAGATAGACTGCATTATTTTATTCTCCCAATAGCATGAGGAAGATCAGTTGATGTTCTATCTACTTTCTGAGAGAAAACAGATACAAAATACGAATTTAAAAGTTCAGCTTTCTCAACATCATTCTTAACCAATTCATCATTTTCATCCTGTAAGCATCCAGTAGCATCTTTGACTTTTCTTTTGCTTTTGACATACCCCCAAAATCCTTTTTTATTGCTTTTGGCCTCTGTTGCAAGCCTCAATTCATAATTAGCTTTAGCTTTTCTGACACTTGCCGTACAGTTTCTGCAGACTACATTATATTCTTCTTTAGATTTCCCCCTCTTTTTCCATTTGATAAACATATTTTTCTTCATTTTAACATGTGTGCAAGTTCTGCATTCATCCATCCTGGTCTCTTTTAATGCTTCCCATTCTTCCTTCTTTTAGGGATTGTTAACAATTGTGCTTTGAGAATATAATTTCACAATATTTCCAAACCTCCTTGGACATTTCTGTCCTTAAGAACATCCAGCCTTTGGCTTCTTCATATCCTCTTTCTGAGTTCATTAAAATCTGCCTTTCTGAAATCCAACCTTGAGGTCTGAGACTTCTCAGGTCTTCCTCCTGTTTTTATCCAAAAATCAAGGATAGCATGATCACTATCTCTTAAGGTCCCAGCCACTCTTACTTCCTCTTACTCCCTGTTGGTAAGAATTAGGTCCAAGATAGCAGAACCCTTGTTTTCTCTTCTACCTTTTGGAAGATAAGGTTGTCAGCAAAATTGGATAAGAATTTGTTGGAACCATTACGTTTACCTGAGAGAGATTCCAAAAAAATGTCCGGATAGTTAAAATCTCCCATGATCACCATGTCATGCTTTTTTGAGAACTTGGCCATCTGATGTAGAAAGAGTTCATCAATATCTTCTGCTTGTCCAGGCGGCCTATAGTAAATGCCTACAGTAGTGTCTTTTCTGTTCTCTCCTTCTATTCTTACCCAAACCGTTTCTACAGAACTACCATGCTCTGAAGCTTGAATCTCGGTGGAGATGAATGTTTTCCTAACATACAACGCAACACCTCCTCCCCTTTTTTAGGTCTGTTTCTTATAAATAAGTTGTATTCTTCAAGCTTTGTATTCTAATCATGTGTATCATTCCACCAAGTTTCCGTGATGCCTATGACATCATATTTCTCTTTTTTGTGTTAGGAGCTCCAATTCTACTTGTTTGTTTCTCATGCTCTGGGCATTTGTGTAGAAACATTTTAGTGATCGGTGTCTCTTGCTCCTCTACTTTCCTTCTGAATTTTTTGTCTGTGGTGTTTCTCTCCACTTCTAATAGCAAGGTTCTCAAATGTATTAATTAGCTGTATATTTTTACCTGGCCTTTCACTTTCCTACCCATATTGTTCTAGTTTAAAGCTCTCCCAATGAGTGAAGCAAGGCACCCACCAAATATGTGCTTACCTGTTTTTGTAAGTTGCAACCCGTCTCTAGAAATCCAAATCTTTGCTGACTGCACCATCAACGGTGCCAGTTGTTCACCTCTAGAATCCTGTTCCACCTTCTTATTCCATGGCCATCCACTGGGAGGATGGATGAGAAGACCACCTGTGCTCCTAGTTCCTTCACCTTCTTTCCGAGATCTTCAAAGTCTCTTTAGATAGTTGCAAGGTCCTTTTTTGCAGTGTCATTTGTCCCTACATGTATAAGTAGGAATGGGTGGTGTTCTGTAGGACTGAAGAGTCTTGACAGCCTATCAGACACATTGTTGATTTGTGCTCATGAGGTGTCAGGTCTGCAGACAGTGGCCTCTGTTCCTCTCAATAGGGAATCCCCCACAACCACTAACTCCTTTTCTTCTTCACAGCAGCACTTCTTTTTCTCCATTCAAGAGAACTCTGTGTGCTTACTACACGATTTTTTGTTGGTAGAGTTATTTCTTGCTGTACTTCTTTCTCCTTCTGCTCAAGAACCTGGTACTGGTTCCCGAGCAGTATGGGTGCTGGCTGACTGTTGATCCTCCTGCTTCTTTGGGTCACATGCTTCCATTCCTCTGCTTCTGTAGGTACACTGGACATTTCTTTTCCCTAAACATTTTGAAGACTTTTTTTTCTGCTCTGTCAAGGAAATCCTCACTCTACTTAAAGGAGATGTCTCGAGGAAACAGTGAATTTTTTTTTTTGCCCAGTCCCCCTAATTAAACATACATTACTAATTACCCCTGTAAATTACTTTCCTAGCTGGTTTCTACTTACCGTTCCAGCGTTTCAGCAACTTATAAAACTTTTTCCCAAGATGGCCGCCAGCTCTTTTCGCATCGCTTGCTGTAGCCCGACGTGCGTGCTCCCGAGACGCTACCAGCTGTGTCTCCATGGCAACCAGACGCCCCGCAGCCGCCGACCGGACCCCTGGAGTGAACACGGCCGACCTGTCACCCACCGCCAGGCAGAAGGTAACCGGCGCAGCCCCCCCCCCATCACAGCGGCAGCCCCCCCAGCCCAGCGACAGCCCCCCCCCGGCCCAGCGCTAGTTCCCCCATCACAGCGGCAGGCCCCCGGCCCAGCGACAGCCCCCCCCCGGCCCAGCGCTAGTTCCCCCGGCGCAGCGACAGCCCCCCCATCACAGCGGCAGCCCCCCCGGCCTAGCGACAGCCCCCCCCCCCCGGCCCAGCGCTAGTTCCCCCATCACAGCGGCAGCCCCCCCGGCCCAGCGACAGCCCCCCCCGGCCCAGCGCTAGTTCCCCCGGCGCAGCGACAGCCCCCCCATCGCAGCGGCAGCCCCCCCCCCGGCGCAGCCCGGCGCAGCGGCAGCCCCCCCGGCCCATCACTTACCAGGACAGCTGGACGGCGGGACAGCTGGGCGGCTTCTCCGGACAGCTCGGCAGCTCTGCACCTTCCTCTAACAGAGGAAGGTACAGAATGGCCGCTCTAGCGCGCTCCCGAGCAGTGACAGCTCGTCTGCGCATGCGCAGAAGAGCTGTAGCGGGGAGCACACTGAAGCGGCTCGTGCTGAATGCAGAAGACCGGACTGCGCAAGCGCGTCTAAAAAAGCAAGCTGCCGGCGAATTTAGACGGAACCATGGAGACGAGGACGCTAGCAACGGAGCAGGTAAGTGAATAACTTCTGTATGGCTCATATTTAATGCACGATGTACATTACAAAGTGCATTAATATGGCCATACGGAAGTGCTGAACCCCACTTTGTTTCGCTAGACCACCCCTTTAATGAGCTTCATTGTATCTATTCTCTCCTGAAGACTCTGCACCTTTTCCTCCAGTAGAGACACAAGCTTGCATTTCCGGCAGGTGAAGCTTGGCTGTTCATCTGGTAGGTCTATGTACATTTAGCATATGTTGCAGCTGACCATATGGCTTCTCTCCTTTTTCATGTTGTCAGTTGATGCCCCTTACAGTTCTCCCCTCTCAGTACTTGGTCCTCTCTATTACACAGGTTTTCCCTTTTTGGTTCTCCTGGCCCCCTCTCATACCACACTGTCTGTTATATTATAGTGTCCGGCAGCGGGGAAGCAGAGGTCTCTACAGCTGAGTGATGGGAGTGTGCAGCACTCACAAGGCAAATGAGGGTGACTGCTGGGCACAATAGAAACAATTATATTTTACTGACTGCATAGTTCATGCAATTATCTGCTCCCCTGTGCCACGCGGCAGCATCTCCTGCCTCATAACATTGCGCTTCCTCCCTATCAGAGAGGAGGAGCCTGAGTTGTGACGGAAAGGAGTCTGAGCCGGGCTGGGGAGGAAGCACTATTACTAAGCATTATGTGGTCAGTGAGCATTAATATTCTCTTATTTTAAATATGAGAGAAATTATCGTCTCCACCACACCTAATTAATGGTTTTCTAAAACAACTTCACTTGCTGTTCATTTCCTTCAGCATAAGTGGTTATTTACCAACAATAGCATTAGTGATGTCTCATCAGGTGTGTGCATTTACAGAAGCTATGCCCTGCATTTGTAATAAGCATTTTAAAGTAATTTGCAACACATGTATATGTTTCTAATAAATATATGTACATTTTGAAATGCTGAACTGCTGTGAGGGTGCTGTGACCTAGGTGTAGTACATTTTGTGGAATCTTTTTTTTTTTTTTAGAATTTGTGAAAGTTTTTTTTGTTGTTTTAATATATTTTGTTTGTGGCCCCTACAATAAATAGAATTTCACATTTGCATAAAATGTCTTGAGAACTGGTTTTACCTATATTTTATTTGCACTTTTACTAATTAGCACAATGGCTATCATATAAGCATAAGTTATTTTAAAAGTCTGTGATTACATAAAGAAAATAGGATGATTAGACACATAGGACCAAACAGTTTAATTAGAATGTGGCATTTGGCTGTATGCTTTTAATAGCATTCTGATAACTTCCTTTTAAATCTGCTTTAGATGTTGATGAATGCATGCAAGGAACAGACAATTGCCACATAGATGCAATCTGTCAGAATACCCTTCGTTCATACAAGTGTATATGCAAGTCGGGATACACAGGAGATGGAAAGCACTGCAAAGGTAAACCAGAATTACAATGAATTAACATCCCCGTTAATAATAATCTTTGTTCTTTGTTACATATTTGCTCTTTTTTTAATCTAGATGTAGATGAATGTGAGCGAGATGATAATGCAGGATGCGTGCACCACGAGTGTGTTAATATCCCCGGCAACTACCGGTGTACATGCTATGATGGATTTCGACTGGCACATGATGGACACAACTGTCTAGGTAACATGATAAATCTAAGTAAAATATAATATATGAAAAATGTATTTACTATTCATTAAAACCAGTAGTCATATTGTAGTCAATCTTTAACCTATCACCTAAATGATACTTGAATAATCTACAGCTTTGGTAACTGAGGGTGCCCACATGTTGGGCATCAGATAAAAATTACGCAAAATTGGCAATTAAGATAGGCCGCCTGCAGACGGGCGGAAATTCCGCGGTGGGATTTCCTGCGGAATTTCCGCCCCTGGAAGCTGCCATAGGATTGCGTTAACGAACGCAATCCTATGCAGACGGCCGCGATTTGGCCCCGCGAAATCTTGCACGGCAAACAAATCGCGGCATGCTCTATTTGAGCCCCGCACAGAAACGTCACTCACCGGCCGCTGGCTCGGCTCTGCGCATGCGCCGGCTGCCCGGCAGCCAGCACATGAAATAGCCGGGGCCACGGGAGAGGTGAGTGCCCGCGCTGCTCTCTGCAAACCGCCGGGTCGGGTCCCACTGCGAGAATTCTCGCAGCCGGATCCGACCCGTCCGTCTGCAGGTGGCCATAAGGATTGATGTTTACTGTCAAATCATCATATCCATATCTCTTTGTACTTATATGACCGTGGCTTTGCTCTGTGAGGTTGTTACTGTTCAAATCAGCCTCAGTTCTGCCATTAAAGTATGTGATAATTTTCCTTGTATTTCGATACTTACAATCATTAATTCTGCTCATATTTTTTTCAACTAAAAATACATGGGATAATTTCTGTGAAAATACTGCCAGATTGGCTAGAATATTTTATAATAATGTAGATCCTATTAACCTTTTTATTGTCTGATTGTTTCTGAGTTGCTAAGGCTCATTTACACCAGATGATTATTGTCAGAGTTGTTCAAAACCCAGTGCTCATGCGGACGTTTGAACGATAGTCGCCCCGTTTAAATGTATGCAGGGACTGAACAACTGTGTGAGAGTTGCTTAGTTCAATTTCTATATGCAGAAACCTGAACAACTAGCCGTTCAGTGCAAACAGTAGTTATTCAGTTCTGAATGACTGTCTGCTTATAGTGAATAGAGGCAGATAGAGATGGGGGGAGGGCGCTCCCTAGCCTGCTCATAATACATGCTGGCCATGCTATGAGCGATCCAGCAATACTCACTCCTGTGTAACAGTACAGAAGTGATCTTCACTGGGACCAGTTGTCGAGCATCATTTGCCCAATGGTTTGTCCCATATAAATGGGGCTTCATTTTACTTTTCCACATTAGAATCCTAAGGTTCAATTTGCTTTGTGTTGTGTTATCTAAGTCTTAAAATTACTTTCCTTCTGAGAAGCCCACAAATCTAATTATATTGACCTAACCCCTTAGTCACTAAACCTGTTTGCGTGTTAATGACCAGAACAAATTTTGGGAATCAAACATGTGTCACTTTAACATAGAATATAATTCTGACATTGTTTTTTTGCCATACATTGTACTTCATTTAGTAAAAATAGACTGATAGAAAGTGCCAAAATTGGGAAAATTTTGAAAAAATTATATATTTTTTCACAATTTCAACTGCAATATCTCAAATCTGTGCAAACATACTGTACAAAATTTTGGTAAGATATATATTTCCATCTGTTAACTTTATTCTGGAAGCACATTGGAAAAACTTCAGCTTTTTTTAACCACTTAGGAGATGTATATATTTAACCCTTTGAAATCCAATTTTGGATTCAGGGTTTCCTATGGGGTTTTCTCTTTCTGCCATTACACAATGGCGCCACCTGCTGGCTAGAGCCAGTACTGCATATTGGACATGCTGGAGAGGCACCCAGCAACAGAGCGGCTAGTAATATACAGTAAGAATACCCTGCCGGATGTCTTCTGACATCGGAAGCTGTACAACTTCAATCAGAATGTCTTTAGACGTCAGACAGTGGATTGGAAACGGTTAACATTGATTACACTGGCCAACTAAATTGAAAATAATTTTTGGGGCCAGGAATGTTACAACTGATTAAGTGTATATTTGGCCTATTATTTACGAATATGCAAACAGTTTCTCTCCATCAACTATAGTTTCGGCGCATGTGCATGGCCAGCCATGCCACGTCACATCACCAATCTTAGTACATTTAGTTTGCCCCGACTGGTAGTGAGGAACAGTTGTGTACATTTGTCGCCTGAGGTGCTGTGTGGTGTTGTAGCTATACAATTGTTGTGTTAATGGGCATACCTAAAGGCTCAGGGATCCAGGTGCAAAAGCTTGGCTTGCCCCCCCCCCTTCCTAAATCATGCTGCATACAGCTGCAAAACAAATTTCCATACATGATCTAGCCCCTTGGTGTAATCTTTCCAAATATGACGCAATTCCTGCGCTACATGAAAATTTGTTTGTAGCCCCTTAGGCCACTCTCACACACACACTAGAGTACACACACATCAGGATACTTTGTGATCGCTGACTTCTCCTAGACTGGTCACATCATCACAGGTCCTGAAAGCTGCTGTTGGCTCTGCCAGTGGGGGTCTGTGTGAGAAGGCTGTGAGGTGAGTGATAGCAGCAGCTGTCCTCTCCTCTCCAGGACGACTAGGGTGATCTGCCAGCACCCCTTCCTCCTCTCCCGTAACAGCTACACACTGCTGGTGACCAGCCAGCCAAGCACTCAACATGCAGTCTCTATCGCGGGGGCCCCCTGACCGCAAGGGCCGGGTAGGAATTGCAACCCCTGCTTCCCTTAGTGGTACGCCTATGGTTGTGTTGTTTGAACTTTTATACACCGGATGGCCTCATCTAGTCGGAGAAGTTATTTAAATCACCCAAATATATTTTACTACATCTGTGGAGTATATACCCTACAAGAAAATAGAAAACCTATTTCAGACTTCGTGAAACAGATCTACCATGCATACTTTGACACAAAGCTTGGTGATCAAGACAAAAGTTGATCTCTACATGTTGTATGCAAACTGTGTGTTGAACACTTAAGACAGTGGAGTATTGGGAAAAGAAGAAGCTTAAAATTCGGTGTGCTGATGGTGTAGAGGGAATAAGCAAACCACATTGATAACTGTTATTTTTGTAAAGTGAGTATTACTGGACTGAATCGAAGAAATCCCTCTGCAAGACGCCCTCTCCCACACTCAGAAGATGTACCAATTCCCACTTCTCATGAGTTACCAGATCTTTCAGAGGATAAACATGAGACATCCTCAATATGTTCCTGACGATTGGCGTCTATTTATTGACAGTTCAAAGTGCAGTTTGAAATGTATTCTTTTGAGCAATAGAAATATATATGGGTCAATACCAATTGCCCACACCACCAAAATGAAAGAAGAATACAAAACCATAGCTTCGGTCTTGGTGAAGATACACTATCATGAACATCAATGGGATATATGTGCTGATATAAAAATGGTCAATTTCCTATTAGGCCAGCAAAGTGAGTACACACAATATCCCTGTTTTATGTGCCTCCGGGACTCTAGGGCCAAACAAGACCACTGGGTGAAAAGACAGTGGCCTGTGAGGGAGAACATGGTTGTCTGTGAAAAGAATTTGATTTGAGAACCATTGGTTGGAAGAGACAAAATAATCCTGCCCCCACTTCACATAAAACTAGGCCTGATGAAGCACTTTGTGAAGGCTCTTGATTATGATGGACGATGCTGTCAATATATATGTAGGAAAATGCCTGGCCTAAGTGCAGAAAAATTAAAAGCTGGCATTTTCGATGGTCCACAAATCAGACAATTTATAAATGATAGTGGCTTTGTCGACACCCTGAGTAATGTTGAGCGCAGTGCATAGATTTCATTTGTTCAAGTTGTTCAAAACTTTTTGGGCAACCACAAAGCACCAAATTATGTTGAGCTAGTAAGCAATATGCTTAATACAGCGATCTAGGATGTAATATGAGCATTAAGGTTCACTACCTTCACAGCCACTTGGTCTGTTTTCCAGATAATTTGGGTGACTTCAGCGAAGAACAAGGTAAAAGATTTCACCAAGACATTAGGACCATGGAAGATCAGTATCAGGGATGATGGGATAAACATATGATGGCTGATTACTGCTGGAATTTGCAAAGAGAGACTCCTACCAAAGTTCATTCCTAAACTAAAGTTTGATTCATTTATGGTTTAATTTTTATTATTTGGAATAATAAATTGTTGCCTTGTTTTGTTCCTTGCATCACGATATTCTAGAAAATAACACAAATTCGTACGGTATTTGTTTAATTATATCGATCATATGTGTAATATGGAATAGGGTAATAAAATTCAGTCGGTGCCTATATCACAGAAACTAGAGCTGATAGGGGAAAATGGATGGTATATTTGAAATCAGCACACAAAATATACCTTATATGAGCTATCAAACACTCTGCGCCAAAATACGTGTTGGCCAATGTTATTAACATTTTGAGGAACATTTTGTTTTTCTACACCAAACCAAGTTTGAAAATGCTCATAGGTATCAGAATGATACATACCCCCAGAAATGACCCCATTTAAAAAAAATGCACATCTACATGTATTTACTGAGGGGTGTGATGAGTATTTTGACCCCACAGTTTCTTTTCAGGAGCAAATGCAATTTAGAGAAGAAAAAAAATTTCATATTTTTGCAAATATGTCCTTTTAAAGACATGTTGTTTTTCTATAGTGCACATAAAAATGAGCATTTGCACCCCAAAATGGATACCCCTGTTTGTCCTGTGTTCAGAAACATACCCATTGTGGCCCATATCTTATATTGTATGTACAACGGAGCCCAAAATGAAAGAAGCAGCCGGTGGCTTTCAGAACAGACATTTTGCTTGAAGATGATTTAGGACTAGAGATGAGCGAGCACCAAAATGCTCGGGTGCTCGTTACTCGAGTCGAACTTTCCGCGATGCTCGAGGGTTCGTTTCGAGTAACGAACCCCATTGAAGTCAATGGGCGACCCGAGCATTTTTGTATGGGACCTATGCTCGCTAAGGTTTTCATTTGTGAAAATCTGGGAAATTCAAGAAAGTGATGGGAACGTCACAGAAACGGATAGGGCAGGCGAGGGGCTACATGTTGGGCTGCATCTCAAGTTCCCAGGTCCCACTATTAAGCCACAATAGCGGCAAGAGTGCCCCCCCCAACAATTTTTACTTCTGAAAAACCCTCATTAGCAAGGCATACCTTAGCTAGGCACCACACTACCTCCAACAAAGCACAATCACTGCCTGCATGACACTCCGCTGCCACTTCTCCTGGGTTACATGCTGCCCAACCCCCCCCCCCCCCCCGCACGACCCAGTGTCCACAGCGCACACCAAAGTGTCCCTGCGCAACCTTTAGCTGCCCTCATGCCACACGCTGGCCTCATAGCCTCACCACCCTCATATCTATTTATAAGTGTGTCTGCCATGAGGAGGAACCGGAGGCACACACTGCAGAGGGTTGGCAGGGCCAGGCAGCGACCCTCTTTAAAAGGGGCGGGGCGATAGCCCACAATGCTGTACAGAAGCAATGAGAACTCCAATCCTGTGCCACCTCCGTCAGGAGCTGCAAACGTGGGCATAGCAATGGGGAATCCATGTGCCACACAGTATTCATTCTGTCAAGGTGTCGCATAGCTCAATCCACACTGCAAGGGGAAAGCCGTCAGCGCTCTACCCCCTACCCAAGTCAGTCAGTGCCTTTGTGCCAGACAGGTCAAACACCGCAATGGGTACTAAGTTTGCACCAACAGCATAGGTGGGTCCTAGGAAACCCAAGACATGAACAAAAAATTGATCTGAGCAGCCAAACATGGCAGATTTGCACCGCGCCCACGGCATAGGCCTCGGCCCACTGATTCAGCAATCCTAGGCTGGAAGCGGACTTTCACTGCACCCAGGACATAGGCCTCTGCACAAACCCTCAGCAATCGCGTGCCTACAGCAGACTCCAATGCTAGCGTAGCTGTGCACGTCTCATTAGCGCTGTATTGATCCTGTAGTTTGTCCCAATGCAGTGCCCCGGATAGTAGAGCTAATGTCAGATTAAATACAGCTGGGCTTTGGTCCACACTGCATGCCCCAGTCAGACCGGGGTTCTTTATAAGTAGACACAGGCAGGTACAACTCCGTGTGGACCGACAGCATGGGTGGGTCCCAGGAAGCCACTGGCGTTACATAAATAAATCCCATTGCATTGCCCAGCACAGCTGAGGTAACGTCAGATTAAATGCAGGTGGGCTTCGGCCCACACTGCATGCCCCAGTCTGACCGGGGTTTTTAATACATAGACACAGGCAGGTACAAATCCCTAATGTGAAGTCCGTGTGGACCCAAAGCATGAGTGGCTCCCTGGAACCCACCGGTGGTACATAAACAAATCCCATTGCAGTGCCCTGGACAGCAGAGCTAACGTCAGATACAATACAGGTGGGCTTCGGCCCACAGTGCATGCCCCAGTCAGACTGGTAAAATGTACCTTAACAGTAACCGCGTTGGTGGGATTGTGGTGGCGACTGCGGACCTAGTAGTGCGGTTTTATTTAGTTGGTTTTCGGAATGTGGCCAGGATTAAGTGGGCTGTGGCGGGGGGATGGTGGGGGGGCTCTCTTGTTGTGTCGTTAAAGGTGTAATTCTTGGACTGCCACCAGACGGACCAATGCCAACGTATTTGCCAAGAATGTTTTCATTGTTTGACGAGGAGGGGGATGTTTTTGAGGCATTACGTGTCCTCTCCACGTGTCCGTGGTTATATGCACCTTAACAGTAACCGCGTTGGTGGGAAATGGCCTCGCCGCCATCATGTCTTTGGGGAGCCTCCGTTTCCACACCCCAGTGACATAGGATTAGCAGAGGTATAGGCAGAGCCCAGAATTAGTAACATTTCAGCGGTAGCATTAGGGATAGGCCCCAGTAACATATTACTAGCAGCAGTATAGGGGGAGCACAGTCTTAGTTCCATTTCAGTAATAGTAGCACTCAAGACAGGCCCAAGTAACAATTCCGAAGCAGCAGTATAGGGGGAGCACAGTCTTAGTTCCATTTCCGTAATAGTAGTAGTCTAGAAAGGCCCCAATAACAATTCCGAAGCAGCAGTATAGGGGGAGCACAGTATTAGTTCCATTTCAGTAGTAGTAGCAGTCAAGACAGGCCACACTAACATTCCTGTTGCAGCAGTTTAGGGAGATAACAGTCTCTTTCACATTTCAGTAGTTGCAGTATAGACAAGGCCCCAGTTACATTTATGTAGCAAAAGTGTAGGCCAACCCCACACACCTTGCTGTACCATGAGTGCAGGCGAAGCCCCTAATAATTACTAGGATTACACTGTAGGCGAGGGCCCAAAAAAATTGGTGTACCAACAGTACAAATGTACCTCAGAAAAATTGCCCATGGCCTACCAAGAGGGCAGGTGAAACCCATTAATCGCTTTGGTTACTGTGGCTTAATTTGTAACTAGGCCTGGAGGCAGCCCAGTTAAAATAAAAATTGGTTCAGGTGCAAGTTTCAATGCTTTAATGAGAATTGAAACGTATAAAAATTGTTTACAAAAGTAATATGACTGAGCCTTGTGGGCCTAAGAAAAATTGCCCGTTCGGTGTGATTACGTGAGGTTTCAGGAGGAGGAGCAGCAGGAGGAGGATGAATATAATACGCAGATTGATGAAGCTAAAAGGTCCCCGTTTTTTATGGTGATAGAAAACGATGCTTCCATCCACGTGTGCAGCCTACGTATTGTTTAGGAACTGCTGCTGTCCGCTGGTGGAGAAGAGAAGTCTGGGGAAATCCAGGCTTTGTCCATCTTTGTGAGTGTAAGCCTGTCGGCACTGTCAGTTGACAGGCGGGTACGCTTATCCGTGATGATTCCCCCAGTCGCACTAAACACCCTCTCTGACAAGACGCTAGCCGCAAGCAAGCACCTCCAGGGCATACAGCGCGAGTTCAGGCCACGTGTCCAGCTTCGACACCCAGTAGTTGTAGGGAGCAGAGGTGTCACGGAGGACAGTCGTGCGATCGGCTACGTACTCCCTCACTATCCTTTTACAGTGCTCCCGCCGACTCAGCCTTGACTGGGGAGCGGTGACACAGTCTTTCTGGGGAGCCATAAAGCTGGCAAAGGCCTTGGAGAGTGTTCCCCTGCCTGCGCTGTACATGCTGCCTGATCTCCGCGCCTCCCCTGCTACCTGGCCCTCGGAATTGCGCCTTCTGCCACTAGCGCTGTCGGATGGGAATTTTACCATCAGTTTGTCCGCCAGGGTCCTGTGGTATAGCATCACTCTCGAACCCCTTTCCTCTTCGGGTATGAGAGTGGAAAGGTTCTCCTTATACCGTGGGTCGAGCAATGTGTACACCCAGTACACCGTAGTGGCCAGAATGCGTGTAACGCGAGGGTCACGAGAAAGGCATCCTAACATGAAGTCAGCCATGTGTGCCAGGGTACCTGTACGCAACACATGGCTGTCCTCACTAGGAAGATCACTTTCAGGATCCTCCTCCTCAGGCCATACACGCTGAAAGCATGACAGGCAAGCAGCATGGTTACCCTCAGCAGTAGGCCAAGCTGTCTCTTCCCCCTCCTCCTCATGCTCCTCCCCCTCCCCCTCCTCCTCAACGCACTGAGATATAGACATGAGGGTGCTCTGACTATCCAGCGACATACTGTCTTCCCCCGCCTCCGTTTCCGAGCGCAAAGCGTCTGCCTTTATGCTTTGCAGGGAACTTCTCAAGAGGCATAGCAGAGGAATGGTGACGCTAATGATTGCAGCATCGCCGCTCACCATCTGGGTAGACTCCTCAAAGTTTCCAAGGACCTGGCAGATATCTGCCAACCAGGCTCACTCTTCTGTAAAGAATTGAGAAGGCTGACTCCCACTACGCCGCCCATGTTGGAGTTGGTATTCCACTATAGCTCTACGCTGCTCATAGAGGCTGGCCAACATGTGGAGCGTAGAGTTCCACCGTGTGGGCTCGTCGCATAGCAGTCGGTGCACTGGCAGATTAAACCGATGTTGCAGGGTGGCAGCGTCCGTGTTGGACTTGCGGAAATGTGCGCAGAGCCGGCGCACCTTTCTGAGCAGGTCTGACAAGCGTGGGTAGCTTTTCAGAAACCGCTGAACCACCAAATTAAAGACGTGGGCCAGGCATGGCACGTGCGTGAGGCTGCCGAGCTGCAGAGCCGCCACCAGGTTACGGCCGTTGTCACACACGACCATGCCCGGTTGGAGGCTCAGCGGCGAAAGCCAGCGGTCGGTCTGCTCTGTCAGACCCTGCAGCAGTTCGTGGGCCGCGTGCCTCTTCTCTCCTAAGCTGAGTAGTTTCAGCACGGCCTGCTGACGCTTGGCCACCGCTGTGCTGCCACGCCGCGCGACTCCGACTGCTGGCGACGTGCTGCTGCTGACATATCTTGATTGCGAGACAGAGGTTGCGTAGGAGGAGGAGGAGGGTGGTTTAGTGGAGGAAGCATACACCGCCGCAGATACCAGCACCGAGCTGGGGCCCGCAATTCTGGGGGTGGGTAGGACGTGAGCGGTCCCAGGCTCTGATTAGGTCCCAGCCTCCACTAAGTTCACCCAATGTGTCGTCAGGGAGATATAGTGGCCCTGCCCGCCTGTGCTTGTCCACGTGTCCGTTGTTAAGTGGACCTTGCCAGTAACCGCGTTGGTGAGGGCGCGTACAATGTTGCGGGAGACGTGGTCGTGCAGGGCTGGGACGGCACATCGGGAAAAGTAGTGGCGACTGGGAACCGAGTAGCACGGGGCCGCCATCATGTTTTTGAAAGCCTCCGTTTCCATAAGCCTATACGGCAGCATCTCCAGGCTGATGAATTTGGCTATGTGCACGTTTAACGCTTGAGCGTGCGGGTGCATGGCAGCGTACTTGCGCTTGCGCTCAAACAGTTGCGCTAGCGACAGCTGGACGCTGCACTGAGAGACATTGCTGGATGGGGCCGAGGACAGCGGAGGTGAGCGTGTGGGTGCAACCCGGGAGACGGTTGTGCCTGTGTCCTGAGAGGGGGGTTGGATCTCAGTGGCAGGTTGGGGCACAGGGGGAGAGGCAGTGGTGCAAACTGGAGGCGGTGAACGGCCTTCGTCCCACCTTGTGGGGTGCTTGGCCATCATATGCCTGCGCATGCTGGTGGTGGTTAGGCTGGTGGTGGTGGCGGCTCCCCAGCTGATCTTGGCGCGACAAACCTTGCACACCACAGTTCGTCGGTCGTCTGCACTGTCAGTGAAAAACTGCCACACCTTTGAGCACCTCGGCCTCTGCAGGGTGGCATGGCGCGAGGGGGCGCTTTGGGAAACAGTTGGTGCATTATTCGGTCTGGCCCTGCCACTACCCCTGGCCACCGCACTGCCTCTTCCAACCTGCCCTGCTGCTGCACTTGCCTCCCCCTCTGAAGACCTGTCCTCAGTAGGCTTAGCAAACCAGGTGGGGTCAGTCACCTCATCGTCCAGCTGCTCTTCCTCCGAATCCTCTGTGCGCTCCTCCCTCGGACTTACTGAAATTACTACTACCTGACTGATAGACAACTGTGTCTCATCGTCATCGTCCTCCTCACCCACTTGTCAGGGTAAAATTCTGCGTACAGCACCAATCAGGCCCACCCCAATGCTGCGCTGCCGGCAGTAAAGAAGAGACACCACACACGGAGGTCTGGCATAGTTCCTCACACGGGGACATGACTGCGCTCTTTATTACAGAATACATGGGATCTTATACCCTTTGGTCTCATCACTAGGAATGGGTGATGGGCTCATTGACTCAAATTCACCGCATAACTATATATGGGAAGTCCAGATTTCCGGCTGAGGCACTGAAAGTTATATACGTAGTTGAACAGTCGTTATCTAGATATGGCGCTTCTGGGAAAACAGCCAACTACGCGGCCTTCGTGTCCGGTTCTGTATCATCTCTGAATTTCTGGAAACATCTCTCTCAGCCTTGCAAACTTTTGGAATATCTGATGTAAGGCGTCATATAAGTTTTTCTCATTTTAACTTTGAATAGAACTTGCATACAGGTATAAAAGCATAAAAAACATATGGCAATATATACATATACCCTCACACACAAAGTTCTTGTGACAGTTGCCGGAAGTCCCCAGCCTCATCCCCTGGACCCCGGGAACTTTCCAAAGGTTGGGCATCGGTCACGACAAACTCTTCCGGTGGGAGAGGAACCATTGCTGCCCAATGTGGGCAGGGGCCCGAGAACAGTTCCTGGGAGTCTGCCTGCTCCTCAGAATGTGTCATTTTCATGGAGTGAGGAGGCTGGGAGGAAGGAGGAGCAGCAGCCAGAGGATTTAGAGTTGCAGCTGTGGACGGCGTAGAAGACTGGGTGGTCGATACATTGCTGGATGCACTTTCTGCCATCCACGACAGGACCTGCTCACACTGCTCAGTTTCTAATAAAGGTCTACCGCGTGGACCAATTAATTGTGAGATGAATCTGGGGACCCCAGAAACTTGCCTCTCTCCTAATCCCGCAGCAGTCGGCTGCGATACACCTGGATCAGGAACTCGGCCTGTGCCCACACCCTGACTTGGGCCTCCGCGTCCTCGCCCGCGTCCACATCCTCTAGGCCTACCCCTCAGCATGGTGTATTACGAGTAGAGCAGAAACAGAACGCTGTAATTAAATGTGCCGCTTATTGGCCTGTGGTTGGAGGCTGACTTCGCTTACGGAACGCACAGCAGAGCCAGGAAACAATTATGCGCAAGGCTGGGTATTAATCACCGACTACTCCCCCCAGCAGACATGCAGTAAACTGAAGACAGTCACAGGCAGGCCAAATATAGTATATTTTTAAACTTTTTGTGAAAAAGCCCACTGCCTCTGATATACACAGTATTTCGATTTCCCTGTTGGAGGGTGACTTCGCGTTTGGAACGCACAACAGAGCCAGGAAACAATTATGCGCAAGGCTGGGTATTAATCACCGACTACTACCCCCAGCAGACACGCAGTAAACTGAAGACAGTCACAGGCGGGCCAAATATAGTATATTTTTACACTTTTTGGGAAAAAGCCCACTGCCTATATAGCCAGTATACCTCTTTCCCTGCCTCACCAGTACTGCCCCTATACTCTGTAAAATGACTGCAGACTGAGGACGCTATGGTCCGATATACAAAAAAAAATAAAAATTGTGCAACACTGCTAAAAGCAGCCTTAACAGTACTGCACACGGTCAGATGTGGCCCTAAGAAGGACCGTTGGGGTTCTTGAAGATGAATATAACACCTAACACTCTCCCTATAGCAGCTACAGCAAGATAGCACTTTCCCTGATCTCTCACAGCATGCATCTGTGGTGAGCCGCGGGCGGGGCAGATTTAAATACTCCGGTGTCATCTGATCTCCACAGCCACTCACTGCAGGGGGGTGGGATAGGGCTGGAATGTCACAGGAGGAAGTTGTAATGCCTTCCCTGTGTTTCTATTGGCCAGAAAAGCGTGCACATTTCTCAGTGAACGAAATGTAATGGAGCCGAGCACCACGTGGTGCTCGTCTCGAGTAACGAGCATCTCGAACACCCTAATACTTGAACAAGTATCAAGCTCGGACGAGTACACTCGCTCATCTCTATTTAGGACCCATTGCACACTTGCAGACCCCTTGAGAGGCCAAAACGATGGAGATCCCCCACAAATGACCCCATTTTGAAAACTATACC
Organism: Eleutherodactylus coqui; assembly: GCF_035609145.1. Taxonomy (NCBI): domain Eukaryota; kingdom Metazoa; phylum Chordata; class Amphibia; order Anura; family Eleutherodactylidae; genus Eleutherodactylus; species Eleutherodactylus coqui. The sequence continues at coordinate 271,838,767 of NC_089837.1, read as the reverse complement.
ATTTAACAAATTCATCTAGGGGTGCAATGTGTATTTTGATGCCACCATTTTTGAATGCATCTAAGCAAATCAGAAGGAAAAAAATTACAATTTTCATTTTTTTGGCAACTGTGTCATTTTAAAAAGTTTTTTTTTTGTACAGCATACATAGAAGCCTAATGTTAAGGCTGGAAGGGGATCCCTACGCCATCCCTCTCCTGTGCCTCTACCTACTTGCCCCCCTGGGCTAGGCCCCAGGGCGACAACTGGGCAACGGTCCCTGCGCTGCACTAGTGAAAGGGACCCCAAGGAAGGACAGGGAGACCAGCAGGTGACCACTGTCTAACTGACAGGAAGCCAAAAGGCAGAAGACAAGAGAATAGTCGTAAACAAGCAGAGTCAAACCGAAAGTCACGTGCCGAGTACAGGAGCGCAAACCAGAGACAGAGTCAAACTAAAGGCTGAGGTCAAACACAAGGCAGTCAGGTCAAACATTGCGGGTGTAGGCAGACAAGTCTTAAACCAAACACTGACAATCAGAGTCTGGGCCAGCTAGGTATATATACAGAACTCCCCGCCCAGAGGGGCGGGGAGAAGTCACATGACGACCGGGGGAATCATAAAGCCGCCTCCCCCTGCCGGCGAACACCGACCCGAGCACTGCGCGGCAGACCAGCGGACGGGCGCGCCCATGCATGACGCCAGGCGCGGCGACTAACCACCAGAGTGGGAGAACCCCAGACAGAGCCACCAGTCTGGGCTCCCGCAGCGCCAGACGAGCAGCCCGCACCAATTGGACACTGGCGCCCCCAGTAGTAACCCCACTAACACCTGACTTCTATACCGGGAAAGATCTTAGAACAAAGTATTAAACAGCATGTATGCAAGTACTTGGATGAAAATGGAGTAATTAACCAGAGCCAGCATAGGTTTGTAACAAACAAGTCATGCCAGACTAATCGAATTTTCTTTTATAACAGTATCACTGACTGGATTGATGAGGGAAATGGGGTGGATATAGTTCATCTTGCCCTTAGTAAAGCATTTGACAAAAGTATCTCATACTATACTTATTGAAAAAATTGCCAAATATGGGATTGACAAGGCAACTGTTAGGTGACAACTGGCTGAGTGAGTGGTCATAAATGGCTGCACATCCAAGTGGAAGAATGTATCAAGTTGGGTAACAGAAGGTTCTGTCCTGTGCCCAGTGGTGTTCAACATTTTTATAAATGATCTGGAGGGGGCAATTGATGGGAAACCAGTCAAATTTGCCGATGACACAAAGCTAGGAGGGATAGCTTACACTAAGGGCACTTTCCCACGAACGTATATTAGCTATCTGTTTTCACGGCCGGCTGATATACACTGTGATTTGATGCATTGGATATGAATGCATCAGATAAAATGGCCATATTCCTGAAATGTAAAAGCACCCGGACGACCAATATAGCACCAGGCATTTTTACATCGGGCCCAAAAGATCTTTTTGGCCAGAATACTTCGGCCACTGTATGGGATCCTATGGGAGCCCATGGCAGCGGCCACAGGTGGGAGTGAGTTTAGCCGTGTGGTTGCTAAACTCCCTCCCTCTGCTATCCTCCCACGTGCAGACTTCCCTCTACTCTCCTCCAGAGCTAAGCGTCGTTCCGCCTCCTCCCATTGCTGGCTGTGGACAAAGGGCGGGATGTGGGCAGAGCTAAGCTCCCACCCTCTTCTCGACCATTGTCTATAGCCATCAATGGGAGGAGGAGGGACTAGATGGCACTTAGCTTCGCCCCATTCTGCCCCCTCCCATTGCAAAAAATGAGTGGGGAGGAGAGGTGAGCCTGTGATTGGAAGGGGCAACGGCATGGTAGTTTCGGCGTATATGCAGCGGGACCCATGCCATCAGAATGGGGGCACGTTTGATTTGTGCACCTGTTCACCAGTTTTATCTCTCCCAACATAGTGTATATTGGCTGGCCATGAAAACTGCGCCTGATATATGCTCGTGGAAAAGATGCCTATGGAAGAGAAAGAGAGTATTCCAAAAGATCTAGAAAAGCTTGCACAGTGGGCAGCGACTAACAGAATAGTGTTTAATAAGGATAAATGAAAAGTCCTACATCTGGGTAAGAAAAATGAAGAAAGCATATACAGAATGGGAGGAATTGAGCTAATCAGCAGCACACGTGAAAAATACTTGGGTATACTAATAGATCATAGACTGAACATGCGTCAACAATGTGATGCAGCAGCCAAAAAGGCAAACAATTCTGGGATTTATTAAGAGAAGCATACAGTCTAGATCACGTGAGTTAATTATCCCCCTCTACTCTTCCTTAATCAGACCTCATCTGGAATACTGTTTCCAGTTCTGGGCACTCCACTTTAAAAAAGACAAACTGGAGCATGTTCAGAGAAGAGTTACCAAGACGGTGAGCGGTCTGCAAATCATATCCTATGAGGAACGGTTAAAGGATCTGGGAATGTTTCACTTGCAAAAAAGAAGGCTGAGAGGAGACTGAATAGCTGTTTACAAATATCTTAAGGGTTGTCACAGTGCAAAGGGATCAGCCCTATTCTCATTTGCACAAGGAAAGGCTAAAAGCAATGGGATGAAACTGAAAGGGAGGAGACACAAATTAGATATTAGAAAAAAGCTTTCTCACAGTGAGGGTGATTAATGAGTGGAACAGGTTACCAAGGGAGGTGGTGAGTTCTCCTTCAATGGAAGTGTTAAAACAAAGGCTGGACAAAGCAGGAGGTCCCTTCCAACCCTACCATTCTATGATTCTATATGAATCAAGACTTCTACCCCAAATTGGATACCCCTGTTTGTTCTGTGTTTAGAAACATACCCATTGTGGCACTAATCTGATGTCCGTATGCACAAGGGGGCTCAAACCGAAAGGAGCATTAAACTTCAACTTTTTTTTAAACTTTTATGTGATTGAAATTATCCTTTGGATAACAGTGATAATGTGACCAGGGACCACTCACCATGGCCCTCAGTCTCTGCTCCAGGCTCTTGGCTACCTTTAGTAACAAGGAGCAAGGAGATTTTAAATTTCCCAGCTTCTGTGCTTGCGTCCTCTATTTTGCAGATAAGTGCATGGGGAAAGGTCCATAGATAAGGATCCCGTCATGGGACATCGCCAGAAGCATTAGGTAAGTAATTTCAACTCCCCCTCCTGACTATAAAGTTTCTCAAGTTTGGAGGTTGCCTGTAACACTGAAGCAGAGGTTCCCGAAATATGAATTTCAGACTCTCATCCTTGTGTAGAGTATGATGGATTTTCTTAGCAGTTTTCCTTCGTACCTCCAGCTGTGGTTTGTAGGTCACTACTCGAGGTACATGATTTTTTCTTTCCTTCTCTGTGTATTGAAGTAATTGATTTCTAGGTATCCTGGTGGCTCTGGTGATTTGTTCATCAATTGAAGTGGGATGGTAGCCCTGATTCAAAAATGTTCCTCTCTGTGAGTTGGAGCAGATCCGGTTGTATTGGATGGCCTGGCTGTAAACGATAGACTTTTTGATGTGTTTAAGGTGGTAGCTGTCCCATCTGAGGTATGTGGATCGATCAATCGGTTTCTGGTATAGGCAGAGGCGTACCTAAAGGCTCAGGGGCCCGAGTGCAAAAGTTCAGCTGGGGGGCCCTTCCCCCCCACCCCCGTACCCATACCTATACCTAGATTGCACTGCATACATGATCTAGGCCAGGGGTGGGCAATTAATTTTCCCTTGGGGCCACATGAGAAATTGGAATGGTTTTAGAGGGCCAGACCAACAAATTCCCCGCTATGTCTTCGACCCGTCTCGTTATAGTTCGCCTGGAGAGGGGCACATTTGCGAATGCTTCTTTTTTCTCAGGACAAATTAGCGCTGCAGAGTCCACCAAACATTCTTTGACAAACTCCCCATCAGAGAATGGCTTACTGTTTCTTGCAATTTTGTAGGATACTACAAAGCAGGTCTTTACGGCTGCATCCCTGGATGAGTGAAGCTTTTTAAAAAATCCTTGCTGACTTTGCAGTTTTGCTAGCAAATCTTCAGATACCCGTGCCCGCTCTGCCTCCGTCAAGTTCTTGTATTTCTCTCCGTGTTTAGTCTCATAATGGCGATGCAAATTGTAATCTTTAAATACAGCTATCTGCTCTCCACAAACTAAACACACAGCTTTACCTTTGGTTTCAGTAAATAGATATTTAGAAGTCCATTCTTTGTTAAAAACTCGGCATTCTGCATCAATTTTTCTTTTTTTAATGTTAGCCGCCATATTTAAGGGTTAACAGCTAACCTCGGAAAATAGATTTTTTTAATACACAGTAGTATGCTCCTAGGAGAGGGCACAGAGAGCTGCCCCAAGAAGAGAGATTAAAAAGTGAATATTATTAGTATTATTATTCTAATTACAATGCAAAGGGAAAAGTCCTGACACTTACCAATGACGAGCGTGGAACGATTGTCCTGGCACTCCCCAAGGTCCGCAACGAGCATCCTGGCACTCAGAAGTTACAGTGGCATCACTTACTCAGCATCGGGAAGCAGTGAAACTACAAACTCCGAAGCCTTGTCCATTTTGTTAACTTATGTGCTGTTTAATAAAGTTATTCAAGCCTACGTCATTGGTAGAGGTGCTTGAATAAGTAAGGCCTGAATAACTATTAGCACAGCACAGAAGTGAACAAAATGGACAAGGCTTCGGAGTGCATAGTTTCGCTGCTTCCCGTTGCTGACACCGGACTCATTGGTGAGTCACCAGGACACTCTTTGCTAGCCGGTCCGAGCTATTCAGCGGGCCGGATGTGGCCCGCGGGCCGTGCTTTGCCCAGGTCTGATCTAGGCACTTGGTGTAATCTTTCCAAACATGATGCATTGCCTGCAGTACATGAAAATTTGTTTATAGCCTGCAGGCCATTCTCTCATACACACCGCTTTTTACCCCTATTAGCGTGGTGTCCCGAGCGCCGTAGCATAACACTGTAATTAATTTTAATAGGGTTACTCAAATGCGGTGCTCCTAACACTGCGATTTTCTATTTTTGCGTTTTCATGTTTTTTAACGCACCTTCTCACCCACCACAATGATAGGGTGCATTAAAAAACACTGTACTATGCGTTCAAAAATGCTGCTCGAAATTCCAGTAAAAATGCCAGGATTTCAAGCTGCGTGGTATTTAAAGACCATGTACATTAAAAGCTGTATACACTATTAAAAACTATATACACTATTAAAAACCGCATATGGTTTTGATGCTTTTTTAACCCCTTAACGACCAGCCCATAGTGTTTTTACGTCCTCCCGAGGTGGGCTTTATTCTCTGAGGACGTAAAAACATGTGTCCTGCAGACAATAAAGCCCCTCGGGCTGTAGACGTGACAGCTCCATGCTGTCGGTGTCCGCAGGTAGCTGACAGCATGGAGCTGTCATCCCGGGCTGTTCGGACCCCCCCCCCCGGCATTGCGATCGGCGCTATCCAATGGATAGCGCCGGTCGCAAAAAAGTAAATAAAACAGCAAAAAAAGTTAAAGATTTAGCTGCCCTGATGGATCGGATCCATTGGAGCAGCTGAAATTACTCACCGAGGTCCGCCACACGACTCCCCGCTGTCCCGATGCTCCGGGCGCCGTAGCCGTCCTTCTGCGCATGCGCGCCAGGCGGCATTACGTCAGCCGCATGTGCAGAAGACCCGGCGGCACGGGAGACTTAAAATCTCCTGGCTCCCGACTCCTGTAGGTAGCCGGGAGGCAGGAGATGTCAGCGGGGACCGCTGAAAAAAAGTGTAAAAAAAGAAAAGTTTCACCTCCCCTCATGGATCGGATCCATGAGGCATAGGCATAGCGTCAGGGGGTGCTGGGGTCGCCATGGCGACCTGGCCCGTGAGCTCAGGGGGCCCCGGGGCTGCCCTCCCCATACCCCCATGCACATTCAGTGCATTAATGGCTGACCGTTCTTTCCCCCGCATGATGCGGCAGTCAGAACAGCCAGCCTGAGAGGAAAAGCAGGGAGGTACTTACATGGGCCGGCAGGGGAGGAGGGAGGAGGTCACATGGGAGGCAGGGGAGGAGGTCACATGAGACAGCAGGGCACAGGGATCATGTGCTGCCCCCCCTGCTTCCTACTGAACTGGGAAGCTTCTGAGTTTACCTCTCCTGCTGCTGCTGTCACATGGAGGAGAAGTGGACCGAGCCCTGGGGTAAGTGTATATATGTGTGTGTATCTGTCTGTCTCCCTTATCTATCTATCTAACTATCTATCTATCTATCTATCTATCTATCTATCTATCTATCTCCTATGTATCTATCTATCTCATATCTATCAATGTATCTATCAATCTATCTATCTATCTATCTCATATCTATCTATCTATCTCATATCTATCTATCTATCTCATATCTATTTATCTCATATCTATATCTATCTATCTATCTATCTCATATCTATTTATCTCATATCTATCTATCTATCTATCTATTTATCTCATATCTATCTATCTATCTATCTCATATCTATTTATCTCATATCTATCTATCTATCTATCTCCTATTTATCTACCTACCTATCTATCTATCTATATCTATTTATCTATCTATCTATCTCATATCTATCAATGTATCTATCTATCTATCTCATATCTATCAATGTATCTATCTATCTATCTCATATCTATCAATGTATCTATCTATCTCATATCTATCAATGTATCTATCTATCTCATATCTATCAATGTATCTATCTATCTCATATCTATCAATGTATCTATCTATCTATCTCATATCTATCAATGTATCTATCTCATATCTATCAATGTATCTATCTCATATCTATCAATGTATCTATCTATCTCATATCTATCAATGTATCTATCTATCTATCTCATATCTATCAATGTATCTATCTATCTATCTATCTCATATCTATCAATGTATCTATCTATCTATCTCATATCTATCAATGTATCTATATATCTATCTATCTCATATCTATCTATCTATCTATCTATCTATCTATCTATCTATCTATCTATCATCTATCAATGTATCTATCTATCTATCTATCTCATATCTATCTATCTATCTATCTATCTATCTATCTATCTATCTATCTATCTATCTATCTATCTATCTATCTATCTATCTATCTATCTATCTATCATCTATCTATCTCCTATCTCTCTCTCTCTCTCTCTCTCTCTCTCTCTCTCTCTGGTATAAGTTATACATCTCCCTGGATTTACTGTATTTATTTGCACCCTTTACACGCAATTAAAAACTGCATCAAAACCACATGCTGTTATTAATAGTGTCTGCAGCTCCTTTAGGGTGACTACCCACTACATTTTTTTTCACGGCGAAATTCGCAGCGGTTTTTTTTTCTGCAGGGGTCTATGGGACTTGTAATGCTAAAATAGCGATCGCGCAAAATCGCAATTTACCGCAAAATCGCGGTTTTGCGCGATCGTGACTTTAACATTACAAGTCCCATAGACCCCTACAGAAAAAAAAACCTCTGCGAATTTCGCTGTGAAAAAAAACTCTAGCGGGCAGTCACCCTAATACCGTACGCGGTCTTCAAATACTGCATGCAGGTTTTTTATGTGTTTTTCTTTGTAAAGTACAACATAAACATGACCCCACTGAGGCCGCTCTCACACACGTGTTCAGAAAACGCAGCTCAAAATCGTGGCATTTTTACTGTAATTTCGAGCAGCGTTTTTGAACACAGGTTACAGCGTTTGACAGCACTCTTCAATGCACCCCATCATTGTGATGGGTGAGGAGGTGTGTTATAAAGCCACAAAAATGCAGGAACAGAACAGACAGCTCTCGAAAATCACAGTGTTAGAAACACCATGTTCCAGCACAAATTTGAGTAACTTCATTAAAATCTCTGGGAGTGTTGTACCACGGTTAGTACGGCACTCGGGGCGCTGTGCTAATAGCGGTAAAAAGCGGTGTGTGTGAGAGTGGCCTGCGGGGCTACAAACAAATCTTCATGTAGTGCAGGAAATGCATCATGTTCGGAAAGATTACGCCAGGGACAGATCATGTATGCAGCACGATCTAGGTATGGGTACGGGGGCGTGTGGGGTGGAGGCCCGGGGTGGGGGGGATGCTATAGCATGCTATATTTTACAGTGAATATCTGCGACCTAGAGCCCATTGTGCTCTATGACCGCGGATATACTCGCAGCCCATATGCAAATACATTGTGTACGGGCTGCCGGGTACCCAGGTCATCTCTAAGCGACGGCGCGGGAAATGCAAACAAAAAAAAAAGTACTGCGCATGACCGCCTGTATGAGTAGGCTGTTATGCGCAGTACATTACGCGGCCGTACGCAGGGTCACAGCCGGGCTCACAGCTGGGATCTGCTGCGGGCCTATGCAAGCGGATTCTGCATACAGCCATGTGAGCCCGGCGTTATTTAGACCGCTACCTGTAATACGTAATTTACAAGAAGCCCCCGGAACGCTTGCCTTCATGCAGTTCCAGGAGCACCTTGTTGAGCGCCTTCTGTGTGAGACTGCTGCACTGCAGCAAAATTAAAAAGCCTCACAGAGCGCCACTTTTTACACCCCATCCCCGCCGCTGAGGTCACAAAATACCCCCCAAAATACATGAGAAGAGGGGGGATACCTGGTTTTCTTGCGCCATGTGCCCATCCCAAGCAGCCTCTGTAATTACCCCTGTCTTCGGACATAAAACGCAGTTTATATTATTACCTTTATCTAATATTTAGGGAATGCCAAAAAATGGGGATGGCGGGGGGTTGGGGGGGGATTATTTTTAGGAAGTAAATTTTTTTTCCGTATAAGTGGGCAATGGGGCCTGGAATTTATTCAGTTCTGCCCTGAAACCAAGCGGGCATTCCCTCCATTATGGGCCTAGCCATGTGTCCTGTAAGTAGATTAGGGCCACAAGGGGTATGTTTCTGAACATGGGACAAACAGGGGTATCCATTTTGGGGTGAACGTCTTCATTTCTATGTAGGCTGTACAAAAAAAACAGTTTTTAAATTGACAAAATTGCCAAAAAATGAAAATCGTAATTTTTTCCTTTTGCTTTGCTTATATTCATTCAAATACTGTGGGGTCAAAATACGCAGTACACCCCTAGATGAATTTGTTAAGGGGTGTAGTTTTCAAAATGGGGTCATTTGTGGGGGTTCTCTATTGTTTTGGCCGCTCAATGGCTCTACAAGTGGGCAATGGGGACTGGAATTTATTCCGTTGTACCCTGAAATCCAACGGTTGCTCCTTCCATTATAGGCCTAGCTATGTTTCCTTTAAGTAGATTAGGGCCACAATGGGTATGTTTCTGAACACGGGACAAACGGGGGTATCCATTTTGGGGTGAATGTCTTCATTCCTATGTACACTGTACAAAAGAAACCTGTTTTTAAATTGACACAATTGCCAAAAAAAATGAAAATCATAATTTTTTCCTTCTGCTTGGCTTAGATTCATTCAAAAACTGTGAAGTCAAAAAAGTCATGGTACCCCTAGATAAATTCGTTAAGGGGTCTACTTTTCAAAATGGGGTCACTTGTGGGCGTTCTCCATCGTTTTGGTCACTCAATAGCTCTACAAGTGTGCAATAGGGCCTGAATCTCCTTCAAGCAAAATTTCTGTTCCGAAAGCCACCGGTTGCTCCTTTCATTTTGGACCCCATTGTGCATCCAGACGTAAGATTAGGGCCACAATGGGTATGTTTCTGAGCACGGGACAAACAGGGGTATCCATTCTGGGGTGCAAATCCTAATTTTCATGTGTACTATAGAAAAAAGTCCTGTCTTTAAAATGACATAGTTTTTCTCTTCTAAATTGCATTGACTCCTAAAAACAACTGTGGGGTTAAAATACTCATGACACCCCTCAGTGAATACCATAAAGGGTATAGTTTTTAAAATGGGGTCACTTGTGGGGGTATCTATCATTTTGACCCCTATGAGCCTTTCCAATCTTGGTTTGGTGTAGGAAAACAAAGTGTTCCTCAAAATGCTGAAAAGTAATGTTAAATTTGTACGTCTCCTAAATGGTTAAAAAAAAACGAAAGTTTTTCCAATGAACGGATGGAAATATATATCTTAGCAAAAATTTCTATATTATGTTTGCATATATTTGAGATATTGCAGTTGGAAATGTGAAAAAATGACGATATTTTTAAAATTTTCCCAAGTTTGGCGCTTTTAATAAATAAACACAAATTCTATCGGTCTTTTTTTTCTGCCTAGATGAAGTACAACATGTGGCGAAAAAAAATGTCAGAATCGCTTGGATATGCAAAACCTTTCTGGTGTTTTTCCATGCTAAAGTGACACGTGTCAGATTTACAAAATTTGGCCTGGTCATTAAGGCGCAAACACGCTTGGTCACTAAGGGGTTAATTGTGTGTAAAGTCTAAAATTATATACAGTAAATACAGGGAGATGTATAACTTATACCAGCCACAGGTGAGATAGAGATAGAGGAGAGAGATAGAGGAGAGAGATAGAGGAGAGAGACAGATTAATATGAAAGATAGATATATGAATCTATCTAATTCATATAAAGAAATGGTCAGGGAGGCGCTTCAGGTGGCTAATTAGTGCGGTAAGTTAGTGTGATCACTAGATGATCGTGACACGTAAGAGAGTGTGGATAAAATTAAAATAAATGAAATAAAATTAAAATGACTCACCCGGCGTGTGGTGGAAACTCCTGTGCAGAGGAGTCCCACCAACGCCTCCAAAGTCCGAGTTGGCTTATCAGATCTCTTGTGGGATCTTTCCTATGTCGTCCGCCAGGTTCCCTGGTCGCTGGAGTGCTGCTGCAGAGCTGCTGTGTCCAATGTAAAATTGGGCCCACGGTGTGAGAATAGGTTTAAAAATAAAAAGTGCTCCTGCGCTGCCTCGAACAAACGACCGGTTTGGACAATAATAATATTGTCTAAAAAGATTTATTCAGGTATAGGTACAACGCGTTTCGTCGTTAAACACGACTTTATCAAGTACATAATGCAGTTACATGAAAAACATCTTTATATAGCTACTTACAAGTGCAGTGTGGTGGTGATCTCATTGTGGTTCAGTTGATGGCCGCTCACATGACCTCCCCGTCATCTGTGCGGTGTTGGAATGCAGGAGAGGTGAAAATGAAACTACTTCCGGGATTCCGGGAGATCATGTGGCCCGGAGGTCACATGATCAGTGATGCAAGTGTGCCTACACGCCCACTCCATGGGATTAGCGGTGTTCGGCATATTGCAGGGAGAGGAGGGGACTGTATTCCCTCTCTATGGTGTTGGAGGACCACGTTGGTAAGCGTGGTGACGTCGGCTGACGTGATGACGTCACCGGCGTGTTGCCGATGCGATGGGGAATTGGGGTCTCTAACTGCTGCATAAGACAGCAGCGTTAGAGGATGTGGTAACGCCAGGTAGCAAGCATAAGCCACCGGTGTATATAATTTATTGAAAAAATGACAGTGTCACTTTGTGAAGATGCGTAATGACGCTGATTGACGTGATGACGTCATCAGTAGTTACGCTGGGTACGGAGGCTCCATGTTGCCTTGGAAACCTTGCTAATTGTAGGAGTTCACTATGTGTACGCATGTGAGCCGAAGGGCTTGTCCCTGTTGCTTGTCACTTAGAAATAAATTTATTCCTGAGTTCAATAAACCATGACTTTGAATCGGATGGCTAGTGTGTATTAATATAGTAGTAAGTGGATATATAAACATAAAAAATACATGGATTAATCAATAAATACATGTCCTCATAGCTGCATTTTGACAGTACATGTATAAAAAGGTATGATCAGAGGAATATTCATTTAGTTGTTACAGAAATAATAATAATAATGAATAAAATTAGATTTTTCTGTACATTATCTAAAATCAATATAAATGAGATACTAACGGATGATATATATACATACATGTCAGATGAGGTTTTTTGTGTGATTCAAATCTGAAAAAAAATTTTTGTTATTATTATGATCATGGTGTAATTTTGTACTATGTATATAAAAATACAATAAAAAAGCTCAGTAAAAAACAAATAAAAAGCCATATAGTCAAAAGAGGAAGTTATGCATACTTATAGTTATAATAAAATACATAAAGTCGCATGCATAATAAAACCTCATTTATAATACAGTAAATTATCACATGGTTAGATTTTTTCTAATACTTCATTTAGTCCATTGGGTACTAGTGTGTCTAAACGAAAAATCCAAAACATCTCCTTCTCGCGTAAATTTTGAATGGACTTAGTGTATATATGTTCTAGGGGTGTGACCTTCAGAAGTTTAAAATCCTTGTTGTGAAACTGTAAAAAATGGCGCGACACACTGTGTTTTATGAACCCATTTTTTATATTATTACGATGGTTGTTTATCCTCTCTCTTACGGAATTGATAGTTCGACCCACATACCTGTGCCCACATGGGCACTCTAGTAGATAAATAACTGATCTTGTTTTGCATGTGAGGTATTGTTTGATTTCCAGGGGTACTCCTTCTTTTGTTTCTATTTCTTTTCGTTTGTGTGTGATATTCCAGCAGCATTTACATTTCTTCTCTCCACATTTGTAAACACCCGTTGTATTGTATGATTTTGTGTTTATTAAGTTTTTTTCCCTGCTTAAGTTTTTTCCTTCTTAGGGCAGGATGGTGCGAGGAGGTTTTTGAGGGTCTTGTTTTTTCTGAACACACATATGGGATGGTCCGGGATTTTGCCTTTCAGGAGTGGGTCTTCCTTTAGTATTGACCAGTTATTGTTTAAAATTTTCTTAATTGTACTGTATTCTCTGCTGTATTTAGTGGTGAATGCCAGTCTGAATTGGTTCACCCCTACTTCCTTGTTGGTCTTCTCTTCCTTCTTGTTGTGTTGTTCTTCTTTTTCATTCTTCTTTTTCAGGACTTTATGATATGCTGAATCCACTAGGCTATTTGGATATCCCTTATTTTTGAACCTTTCTTTTTAGGATTTTTGCTTGTCTTTTGAATTCTTCTGTCACTGCAGTTCCTTTTTATTCTTTGGAATTGCCCATACGGTATGTTTCACAAATAGTTATCTGGATTTTCGAAGCTGCCACTACAAGAAGTGGAAACTAAACATACCGTATGGGCAATTCCAAAGAATAAAAAGGAAAAAGAAGAATGAAAAAGAAGAACACAACAAGAAGGAAGAGAAGACCAACAAGGAAGTAGGGGCGAACCAATTCAGACTGGCATTCACCACTAAATACAGCAGAGAATACAGTACAATTAAGAAAAATTTAAACAATAACTGGTCAATACTAAAGGAAGACCCACTCCTGAAAGGCAAAATCCCGGACCATCCCATATGTGTGTTCAGAAAAAACAAGACCCTCAAAAACCTCCTCGCACCATCCTGCCCTAAGAAGGAAAAAACTTAAACAGAGAAAAAAACTTAATAAACACAAAATCATACAATACAACGGGTGTTTACAAATGTGGAGAGAAGAAATGTAAATGCTGCTGGAATATCACACACAAACGAAAAGAAATAGAAACAAAAGAAGGAGTACCCCTGGAAATCAAACAATACCTCACATGCAAAACAAGATCAGTTATTTATCTACTAGAGTGCCCATGTGGGCACAGGTATGTGGGTCGAACTATCAATTCCGTAAGAGAGAGGATAAACAACCATCGTAATAATATAAAAAATGGGTTCATAAAACACAGTGTGTCGCGCCATTTTTTACAGTTTCACAACAAGGATTTTAAACTTCTGAAGGTCACACCCCTAGAACATATATACACTAAGTCCATTCAAAATTTACACGAGAAGGAGATGTTTTGGATTTTTCGTTTAGACACACTAGTACCCAATGGACTAAATGAAGTATTAGAAAAAAATCTAACCATGTGATAATTTACTGTATTATAAATGAGGTTTTATTATGCATGCGACTTTATGTATTTTATTATAACTATAAGTATGCATAACTTCCTCTTTTGACTATATGGCTTTTTATTTGTTTTTTACTGAGCTTTTTTATTGTATTTTTATATACATAGTACAAAATTACACCATGATCATAATAATAACAAAAATTTGTTTTCAGATTTGAATCACACAAAAAACCTCATCTGACATGTATGTATATATATCATCCGTTAGTATTAGGGATGAGCGAACGTGTCCGTTACGGACACATCCGCACCCGGACACCGGCTTTGCCGAACACTGCAGTGTTCTCGCGTAAGTGCCCGGGTGCCGCCGGGGGGCGGGGAGATGCGCGGCGGCGCGGGCGGCAGTAGCGGGGAACAGGGGGGAGCCCTCTCTCTCTCCCTCTCCCCCCCACTCCCCGCCGCACCCCCCCGCGCTGCCACGGCGGCCCCCGAACTTTTTCGCCCGAACACTGAAGTGTTCGCAAAGTTCGGTGTTCGGGCGAAAAAGGGGCGGAGCCGAACGTGTTCGCTCATCTCTAGTTAGTATCTCATTTATATTGATTTTAGATAATGTACAGAAAAATCTAATTTTATTCATTATTATTATTATTTCTGTAACAACTAAATGAATATTCCTCTGATCATACCTTTTTATACATGTACTGTCAAAATGCAGCGATGAGGACATGTATTTATTGATTAATCCATGTATTTTTTATGTTTATATATCCACTTACTACTATATTAATACACACTAGCCATCCGATTCAAAGTCATGGTTTATTGAACTCAGGAATAAATTTATTTCTAAGTGACAAGCAACAGGGACAAGCCCTTCGGCTCACATGCGTACACATAGTGAACTCCTACAATTAGGAAGGTTTCCAAGGCAACATGGAGCTTCTGTACCCAGCGTAACTACTGATGACGTCATCACGTCAATCAGCGTCATTACGCATCTTCACAAAGTGACACTGTCATTTTTTCAATAAATTATATACACCGGTGGCTTATGCTTGCTACCTGGCGTTACCACATCCTCTAACGCTGCTGTCTTATGCAGCAGTTAGAGACCCCAATTCCCCATCGCATCGGCAACACGCCGGTGACGTCATCACGTCAGCCGACGTCACCACGCTTACCAACGTGGTCCTCCAACACCATAGAGAGGGAATACAGTCCCCTCCTCTCCCTGCAATATGCCGTACACCGCTAATCCCATGGAGTGGGCGTGTAGGCACACTTGCATCACTGATCATGTGACCTCCGGGCCACATGATCTCCCGGAATCCCGGAAGTAGTTTCATTTTCACCTCTCCTGCATTCCAACACCGCACAGATGACGTGGAGGTCATGTGAGCGGCCATCAACTGAACCACAATGAGATCACCACCACACTGCACTTGTAAGTAGCTATATAAAGATGTTTTTCATGTAACTGCATTATGTACTTGATAAAGTCGTGTTTAACGACGAAACGTGTTGTACCTATACCTGAATAAATCTTTTTAGACAATATTATTATTGTCCAAACCGGTCGTTTGTTCGAGGCAGCGCAGGAGCACTTTTTATTTTTAAACCTATTCTATCTAATTCATATGAGATTCATAGATAGATAGTTATGATATACATATGAGAGAGGATAGATAGATATATGAGATAGATATGAGATAGATAAGATAGATAATTAGATATGAGATAGATATATAAGATAGATGCATAGATAAATAGATGAGATAGATAGATAGATTGATTGATGGTGAGATCGAGGAGGAGATCGAGGAGGAGATCGAGGAGGAGATCGAGGAGGAGATCGAGGAGGAGATCGAGGAGGAGATCGAGGAGGAGATCGAGGAGGAGATCGAGGTGGAGATCGAGGTGGAGATCGAGGCGGAGATCGAGGCGGAGATCGAGGCGGAGATCGAGGCGGAGATCGAGGCGGAGATCGAGGCGGAGATCGAGGCGGAGATCGAGGCGGAGATAGATGGATATATGAGAGATAAACAGATGGATAGATTAAATAGGAGATAGATAGGAGATAGATAGGAGATAGATAGATTAGATAGATAGATAGATTAGATAGATAGATAGATAGAGATTAGATAGATAGATTAGATAGATAGATTAGATAGATAGATTAGATAGATAGATTAGATAGATAGATTAGATAGATAGATTAGATAGATATGATAGATACATAGATAAATAGATGAGATAAATAAATAGATAGATTGATTGATGGATAAATAGATGAGGAGATAGATGAGGAGATGGATGGATATATGAGAGATAAACAGATTAGATAGGAGATAGATGAGATAGATAGGAGATAGATGAGATGGGTAGATAGATGAGATGGGTAGATAGATAGATGAGATAGATAGATGAGATAGATTAGATAGATGATAGATAAATATATGAGACATATAGATAAAGAGATAGATAAGATAGATAGGAGATAGATGGGGGATAGATAGATATATGAGATAGATAGATATAGTAGATAGAAGCTTTGTTACATAGTACATGCATTATGATTTCCACACATCACACACGGCTCTACTACACTCCACACATCACACACACAGCTTGGTTCCTCCAACAGCTGTGACATCACCACAGGTCCTTTAGCCCACCGGATCTCTGTGGTGGAGGTAGGTAGTTGTCTTCTGTCAGGACTGCTGAGTTGTGTCTTCTGAGGGGTTTGCCTACGATCTTGCTACACAAATGTTTCAGAGGTCCGTCAATACACTTGCTACTGAAAGGTTTAAAGGGTTCGCCTACACTCTTACTTTAGAAATGTTTCAGGGGTCCTCCTACAGTCTTGCTACAAGAAGTTTTGAGGGGTTCACCTATACTGTTACTACAGAAATGTTTCAGGGGTCTGCCTATACACTTACTACAGGAAGGTTTGAGGGGTTCACCTATACTCTTGCTACAGAAATGTTTCAGGAGTCCGCCTATACTCTTGCTACAGAAATGTTTCAGGGGTCCGCATACAGTCTTGCTACAGGAAGGTTTGAGGGGTTCGTCTACACTTTTGCTACAAAAATGTTTCAGGGGTCTGCCTATACTCTTGCTACTGAAAGGTTTGACAGGTTCACCTATACTCTTGCTACAAAAATGTTTCAGGGGTCCGCCTACACTCTTGCTACAAGAAGGTTTGAGGGGTTTGCCTATACTCTTGCTACAGAAATGTTTCAGGGGTTCGCCTATACACTTACTACAGGATGGTTTGAGGGGTTCGCCTTTACTCTTGCTACAGAAATGGTTTAGGTTTGGCCTGTGGAACTTCGTGGTGGTTCATCTAGTCTTTGAAGCAATGAGAGCAATCATAACTAATTTAATGAGATGTTCACAGCTGTACTAGCATCCGAGTCCGTTTTATGCCCACGATTGCTGAGGGTGTGGGCGGAGGCCGAGGTCCTGATGGGGGCAACTGCACCAGGTTTGGCCTGTGGAACTTCTTGGTGGTTCATTCAGTCTTTGGAGCGATGAGAGCAACCACAATTGATTTAATAAGACGTTCACAGCTGTACTAGCATAAGAGTTTGCTTTAGGCCCATGATTGCTGAGTGTGTGGGCAGAGGCCGAGGTCCTTGGTGTGGTGAAACTCTGCCATGTGTGGGCACTCAGATTTCTTCATATTTCCTACTGTCCCTGAGTTGCAGTGGCTCGCTTATGCTGTTCGTGCACAAAGATTTCCCATTGCGGTGTTTTAGCTATCAGGCACAAATACACTGAATGACTTGGGTAGGGCGCAGAATGCAGACGACTTTCCAATTGCGCTGTTCAGCTATCTGACACATACACAGAATGAATTCTGTGGGGACACATGGATTTTCCATAGCTATGTAACTCACGGCACATTCATACTCTGTGAGGTTCCCACACAGAGTATTGCGGGTCCTACCTCGGTCACGGTTTCTCAGGCTTATTATGCGACCTCCTCCTTGAGGTCTGGGGATCAGCGTTGGTCGGCATGTATTATGTCTCATGCTGCAAATTACCACAGTTATGCGAGATACTGGATTGGAGCGTTCACAGGAAGCAAAGCGGTTTTCATGAGACTTTCACAGGGTCACTGTATACCTGTGGTGGCTCTTTTGCGGCACCTCCTGCTTCAAACCAATCTTTGGTGTTAGTATGCGCTGCTGCATTGTGGAGATGTGTTGAAGTGCTGGCACCCGAATCCCCTTTATGCCCACGTTTGCGGCTCCTGACAATTTTGTGACGGAGGTGGCACAAGATTGGAATTATGATCAGACGTAAATTTATCATCAATTCTCATCAGCATTCTGGGCTATCGCCCACACTTTCAAAGAGGGTCGCTGCCTGGCCCTGCCAACACTCTGCAGTGTGTGTTTCCGCTTCCTCCTCATCGCAGATACACTTATAAACAGACATGAGGATGGTGTGGCATGAGGGCAGCTGACCGCTGCGCAGGGAAAATTGTGTGCGCGCTGTGGACAGCAATGCCAGCATGTAACCCAAGAGACGAGGCAGTGGTGTCACTGCAGGCAGTGATTGTCCTTGGTTGCAGCTAGTGTGATGCTTAGCTAAGATATGGCAGTGCGTGTGCCGTGCTGCTTATTGTCTGTCCCAAGTAAATTGTTAGGGGGGTGACCGCCAGGCTCTTGCCCCCAATTTGGCTTAATAGCCGGACCTGAGAGCCTTAGATGCACCCATGCATGCTGCCCCTGCAGTTCCCTATCCATTTCTGTGGTGTTTCCATGACTTTCTGATGTTTTCAGGTGTTTCACACAACCTCCCCCATGCGGAGCATCGGTCAGCTTGAAAAATGCTCGAGTCCCCCATTGACTTTAATGGGGTTCGTTACTCGAAATGAGCTCTCGAGCATTATGAAAAGTTTGACTCGAGAAACAAGCACCTGAGCATTTTGGTGCTCGCTCATCTCTAGATTTCACCCATTCAATAGAAGAGGTGAAGTCTGCAGTGGATTTGCACCAAAATGCTCATTAACCGCTTAGTGACCAAGCCTGTTTGCACCGTAATGACAAGGTCAAATTTTGGAAATCTAACACGTGTCACTTTAACACAGAATAACTACATAAAGGTTTTGCATATCAAAGTAATTTTGTCACAGTTTTTTCACCACATATTGGTCTTCATTTAGGTGGTAAAAACAGAACGATAGAAATTGTGTATATTTATTAAAAGTGCCAAAATTGGGAACATTTTGAAAAAATTGTAATCTTTTCAACTGCAATATCTTAAATATGCGCAAGCATATAAGATGTATATGTTTATCTCTTTAATTTATTCGGGAAGCACAGTGGAAATTTTTTTTTAAAAACCATTTAGGAGATGTGCAAATTTAACATTAATTGTTAACATTTTGTGGAACATTTTGTTTTTTTCTACACCAAGCCAAGATTGCAAAGTTTCATAGGTATCAAAATGATACATACCACCACAAATAACCCCACTTTAAAAGATACACCCATTAATATATTGTAATACAGTATTTTGACCTCAGTGTTTTTTTTTGAGGAGGTAAAGCAATTTAGAGGAGAAAAAATAAAATTTTATATTTTGCAAATATATCATTTTAAAGCAAAGTCTTTCAAAAAAATCATAGAATTAAAGAATGGTAGAGTTGGAAGGGACCTCCAGGGCCATCTGATCCAACCCACTGCTCAGTACAGAAATAACTAAATCATCCCAGGCAAACATTTGTTCACCCTTTGTTTGAACATTTCCATTGAAGGAGAACTCACCACCTCCTGTGGTAACCTGTTCCACTCATTGATCACCCTCACTGTCAGAAAGTTTTTTTCTAATATCTCATTTGTTTCTTCTCCCTTTCAGTTTCATCCCATTGCTTCTAGCCTTTCCTTGTGCAAATAAGAATAGGGGTGATCCTTCTGCACTGTGACAGTCCTTTAGATATTTGTTGACAGCTATTAAGTATGCTCTCAGCCATCTTTTTTGCAAGCTGAACATTCTTATATCCTTTGATCATTCCTCATAGGACATGATTTACAGACGCTTCACTATCTTGGTAACTCTTCTGTGAACTTACTCCAGTTTGCCTATGTCTTTTTTAAAGTGGGTTGCCCAGAACTGGACACAGTATTCTAGATGGGTCTGACTAAGGAAGAGTAGAGGGGGATAATTACCTCACGTAATCTAGACTCTCTGCTTCTCTTAATACATCCCAGAATTGTGTTTGCCTTTTTGGCTGCTGCATCACATTGTTGACTCATGTTCAGTCTATGATTTATTAGTATTTAGATCAGAGATTGCAGCTGCAGGAAGATAATTTGCATAACCCCTTTGCATTCTGGGAAAAGCAAAGAATCACTATAATTGGAAAGATTGCTGGGATTAGCTGGGTCTAGCTGCTCGGAGGACATTGACAGACATTGCACCGTTAGGTTGTACACTTTGTAGTATCTTATAGGGTTAAATATCTTCACTATAATTCTTGACTAGAGATGAGCAAACGTACTCGTCCGAGCTTGATGCTCGGACGAATATTAGGGTGTTCTGGATGCTCGTTACTCGTAACGAGTACCACGCGATGTTCGGGTTACTTTCACTTTCCTCTCTGAGACGTTAGCGCACTTTTCTGGCCAATTGAAAGACAGGGAAGGCATTACAACTTCCCCCTGTGACGTTCAAGCCCTATACCACCCCCCTGCTGTGAGTGGCTGGGGAGATCTGATGTCACCCGAGTATAAAAATCGGCCCCTCCCGCGGCTCGCCTCAGATGCGTTGTGACAGAGATCAGGGACAGTGGTATCGTGTTGGAGCTGCTGTAGGGAGAGTGTTAGGAGTTAGTGTAGGCTTCAAGAACCCCAACGGTCCTTCTTACTGCCACATCTAAGCGTGTGCAGTACTGTGGAGGCTGCCTTTTGCAGTGGTGCACATTTTTTTTTTTTTGCTATATCGGCCGTGCAGAGCATTGCGCCCTGCAGTAATACTACAGGGACAGAAGTGGTGGTTAGGCAGGGAGAGTGTTAGGAGTTAGTGTAGGCTTCAAGAACCCCAACGGTCCTTCTTAGGGCCACATCTAACAGTGTGCAGTAGTGTGGAGGCTGCTGTTAGCAGTGTTGCACTTTTTTTTTTTTTCAAAATCGGCCGTGCAGAGCATTGCGCCCTGCAGTAATACTACAGGGACAGAATTGTGTAGGCAGGGCCAGAAGACATATTTTATTGATTGAATATAGTCAGTGGGCCTTTCCTTAAAAAAAAAGGGCAAAAAGTTCTATTTGGCCTGCCTCTGACAGTCCTCAGCGTTCTGGGTACGTGTGTGCTGGGTGGAGAACTTAAACAAAAATCATACGCAGCCAGCTAAGTTTAACAGCAGGCTTGCGCCAATTTATTTCCTGGCTGGGAAATCACCGCTCTGCTGCAGTTAATAACAGTGCAAGACTGCAGTTCTGTGACACACTGCAGGGCCACAACACATTTATTATTGATTGAATATAGTCAGTGGGCCTTTCCTTTAAAAAAAAGGGCAAAAAGTTCTATTTGGCCTGCCTCTGACAGTCCTTAGCGTTCTGGGTACGTGTGTGCTGGGTGGAGAACGTAAACAAAAATCATACGCAGCCAGCTAAGTTTAACAGCAGTCTTGCGCCAATTTATTTCCTGGCTGGGAAATCACCGCTCTGCTGCAGTTAATAACAGTGCAAGACTGCAGTTCTGTGACACACTGCAGGGCCACAACACATTTATTATTGATTGAATATAGTCAGTGGGCCTTTCCTTTAAAAAAAAAAAAGGCAAAAATTCTATTTGGCCTGCCTCTGACAGTCCTCAGCGTTCTGGGTACGTGTGTGCTGGGTGGAGAACGTAAAAAAAATCATACGCAGCCAGCTAAGTTTAACAGCAGGCTTGCACCAATTTATTTCCTGGCTGGGAAATCAAATCACTGGTAATACAGCATGCTGAGGGGTAGGGGTAGGCCTAGAGGACGTGGACGTGGCCGAGGACGCGGAGGCCCAAGTGAGGGTGTGGGCACAGGCCGAACTCCTGATCCAGGTGTATCGCAGCCGACTGCTGCGCGATTCGGAGAGAGGCACGTTTCTGGCGTCCCCACATTCATCGCACAATTAATGGGTCCACGCGGGAGACCTTTATTAGAAAATGAGCAGTGTGAGCAGGTCCTGTCGTGGATGGCAGAAAGTGCTTCGAGCAACCTATCGTCCACCCACAGTTCTGCGCCGTCCACTGCTGCAAATCCGAATCCTCTGTCTGCTGCTCCTCCTTCCTCCCAGCCTCCTCACTCCACTACAATGACAAATGCTCAGGAGCGGGAAGACTCCCAGGAACTGTTCTCGGGCCCCTGCTCAGATTGGGCAGCAGTGGTTCCTCTCCCACCAGAGGAGTTTATCGTCACTGATGCCCAACCATTGAAAAGTTCCCGGGGTCCGGGGAATGAGGCTGGGGACTTCCGGCAACTGTCTCAAGACCTTTCAGTGGGTGAGGAGGACGATGACGATGAGACACAGTTGTCTATCGGTGAGGTAGTAGTAAGGGCAGTAAGTCCGAGGGAGGAGCGCACAGAGGATTCTGAGGAAGAGCAGCAGGACGATGAGGTGACTGACCCCACTTGTTTGCAACGCCTACTCAGGACAGGTCTTCAGAGGGGGAGGCAAGGGCAGCAGCAGGGCAGGTTGCAAGAGGCAGTGCGGTGGCCAGGGGTAGAGGCAGGGCCAGACCGAATAATCCACCAACTGTTTCCCAAAGCGCACCCTCGCGCCAAGGTGCTCTAAGGTCTGGCAGTTTTTCACAGAGACGCCTGACGACCGACAAACAGTGGTGTGCAACCTTTGTCGCGCCAAGATCAGCCGGGGAGCCACCACCAACAGCCTCGCCACCACCAGCATGCGCAGACATATGATGGCCAAGCACCCCACAAGGTGGGACAAAGGCCGTTCACCGCCTCCGGTTTGCACCGCTGCCTCTCCCCCTGTGCCCCAACCTGCCACTGAGATCCAACCCCGCTCTGAGGACACAGGCACTACCGTCTCCTGGCCTGCACCCACACCCTCACCTCCGCTGTCCTTGGCCCAATCCACCAATGTCTCGCACCGCACCGTCCAGCCGTCGCTAGCGCAAGTGTTTGAGCGCAAGCGCAAGTACGCCGCCACGCACCCGCACGCTCAAGCGTTAACCGTCCACATAGCCAAATTTATCAGCCTTGAGATGCTGCCGTATAGGGTTGTGGAAACGGAGTCCTTCAAAAGTATGATGGCGGCGGCGGCCCCGCGCTACTCAGTTCCCAGTCGCCACTACTTTTCCCGATGTGCCGTCCCAGCCCTGCACGACCACGTCTCCCGCAACATTGTACGCGCCCTCACGAACGCGGTTACTGCCAAGGTCCACTTAACAGCAGACACGTGGACAAGCACAGGCGGGCAGGGCCACTACATCTCCCTGACGGCACATTGGATGAATTTAGTGGAGGCTGGGACAGAGTCAGAGCCTGGGACCGCTCACGTCCTACCCACCCCCAGAATTGCGGGCCCCAGCTCAGTGGTGGTATCTGCGGCGGTGTATGCTTCCTCCACTAAAGCACCCCCCTCCTCCTCCTCCTCCGCAACCTCTGTCTCGCAATCTAGATGTGTCAGCAGCAGCAGGACGTCGCCAGCAGTTGGTGTCGCGCGGCGTGGCAGCACAGCGGTGGGCAAGCGTTAGCAGGCCGTGCTGAAACTACTCAGCTTAGGAGATAAGAGGCACACGGCCCACGAACTGCTGCGGGGTCTAACAGAGCAGACCGACCATTGGCTTGCGCCGCTGAGCCTCCAACCGGGCATGGTCGTGTGTGACAATGGGCGTAACCTGGTGGCGGCTCTGCAGCTCGGCAGCCTCACGCACGTGCCATGCCTGGCCCACGTCTTTAATTTGGTGGTTCAGCGCTTTCTGAAAAGCTACCCATGCTTGTCAGACCTGCTCGTAAAGGTGCGCCGGCTCTGCGCACATTTCCGCAAGTCCCACACGGACGCTGCCACCCTGCGCACCCTGCAACATCGGTTTAATCTGCCAGTGCACCGACTGCTGTGCGATGTGCCCACACGGTGGAACTCTACGCTCCACATGTTGGCCAGGCTCTATGAGCAGCGTAGAGCTATAGTGGAATACCAACTCCAACATGGGCAGCGCAGAGGGAGTCAGCCTCCTCAATTCTTTTCAGAAGAGTGGGCCTGGTTGGCAGACATCTGCCAGGTCCTTGGAAAGTTTGAGGAGTCTACCCAGGTGGTGAGCGGCGATGCTGCAATCATTAGCGTCACCATTCCTCTGCTATGCCTCTTGAGAAGTTCCCTGCAAAGCATAAAGGCAGATGCTTTGCGCTCGGAAACGGAGGCGGGGGAAGACAGTATGTCGCTGGATAGTCAGAGCACCCTCCTGTCTATATCTCAGCGCGTTGAGGAGGAGGAGGAGGAGCATGAGGAGGATGAGGAGGAGGGGGAGGAGCATGAGGAGGAGGGGGAAGAGACAGCTTGGCCCACTGCTGACGGTACCCATGCTGCTTGCCTGTCATCCTTTCAGAGTGTATGGCCTGAGGAGGAGGAGGAGGATCCTGAAAGTGATCTTCCTAGTGAAGACAGCCATGTGTTGCGTACAGGTACCCTGGCACACATGGCTGACCATGTTAGGATGCCTTTCTCGTGACCCTCACGTTGCACGCATTCTGGCCACTACGGATTACTGGGTGTACACACTGCTCGACCCACGGTATAAGGAGAACCTTTCCACTCTCATTCCCGAAGAGGAAAGGGGTTCGAGAGTGTTGCTATACCACAGGACCCTGGCGGACAAGCTGATGGTAAAATTCCCATCCGACAGCGCTAGTGGCAGAAGGTGCAGTTCCGAGGGCCAGGTAGCAGGGGAGGTGCAGAGATCGAGCAGCATGTACAGCACAGGCAGTGCAACACTCCTTAAGGCCCTGGACAGCTTTATGGCTCCCCAGCAAGACTGTGTCACCGTTCCCCAGTCAAGGCTGAGTCGGCGGGAGCACTGTAAAAGGATGGTGAGGGAGTACGTAGCCGATCGCACGACCGTCCTCCGTGACGCCTCTGCCACCTACAACTACTGGGTGTCGAAGCTGGACACGTGGCCTGAACTCGCGCTGTATGCCCTGGAGGTGCTTGCTTGTCCTGCGGCTAGCGTCTTGTCAGAGAGGGTGTTTAGTGCGGCTGGGGGAATCATCACAGATAAGCGTACCCGCCTGTCAACCGACAGTGCCGACAGGCTTACACTCATCAAGATGAACAAAGCCTGGATTTCCCCAGACTTCTCTTCTCCACCAGCGGACAGCAGCGATACCTAAGCAATACGTAGGCTGCACCCGCGGATGGAAGCATCGTTCTCTCTCACCATCCAAAACGGGGACATTTCTGCTTCATCAATCTGTGTATAATATTCCTCCTCCTCCTCCTGCTCCTCCTCCTGAAACCTCACGTAATCACGCCGAACGGGCAATTTTTCTTAGGGCCACAAGGCTCACTCATATAATTTTTCTAAACAATTTTTATACGTTTCAATGCTCTTAAAAGCGTTGAAACTTTAACTTGAACCAATTTTTCGTTAAACTGGGCTGCCTCCAGGCTTAGTTACCACTTAAGCCACATTAACCAAAGCGATTAATGGGTTTCACCTGCCATCTTGGTTGGGCATGGCCAATTTTTTCTGAGGTACATTACTACTGTTGGTACACCAATTTTTTGGGGCCCTCACCTACAGTGTAATCATAGTAATTTCTATGTTCTTCGCCTGCACTCATGGTACAGAAAGGTGTGGGGGGTTGGCCTACACTTTAGCTACATAAATGTAACTGGGGCCTTGTCTATACTGCAGCTACTGAAATGTGAAAGAGACTGTTATCTCCCTAAACTGCTGCAATGGGAATGTTACTGGGGCCTGTGTAGGCTGCTACTATTACTGAAATGGAACTAAGACTGCGCTCCCCCTATACTGCTGCTAGTGATATGTTAGTGGGGCCTGTCCGTAATGCTACCGCTGAAATGTTAATAATTCTGGGCTCTGCCTATACCGCTGCTAATGGTATGTCACTGGGGTGTGGAAACAGAGGCTTCACAAAGACATGATGGTGGCGAGGCCATTTCCCACCAACGCTGTTACTGTTAAGGTGCATATAACCACGGACACGTGTAGAGGACACATAGTGCCTCCAAAACATCCCCCTCCTCCTCCAACAATGAAAACATTCTTGGCAAATACCTTTGCATTGGTCCGTCTGGTGGCAGTCCAAGAATTTCACCTTTAACGACACAAGAGAGCCCCCCCACCATCCCCCCGCCACGGCCCACTTAATCCTGGCCACATTCTGAAAACCAACAAAATAAAACCGCGCTACCAGGTCCGCAGTCACCACCACATTACCACCAACGAGGTTACTGTTAAGGTACATATTACCAGTCTGACTGGGGCATGCAGTGTGGGCCGAAGCCCACCTGTATTGTATCTGACGTTAGCTCTGCTGAGTAGGGCACTGCAATGGGATATATTTATGTACCGCCGGTGGGTTCCAGGGAGCCACCCATGCTGTGGGTGCACACGTAATTCCCATTGCGGAGTTGGACCTGGCTGTGACTATTTATAAAAAACCGCGGTCTGACTGGGGCATGCAGACTCCTTGACAGAATGAATAGTGTGTGGCACATAGGTTCCCCATTGCTATGCCCACGTGTGCAGCTCCAGATGGAGGTGGCACAGGATTGGATTTCTCATGGCTTCTGTACAGCATTGTGGACTATCGGCCCGCCCCTTTTATGGGGGGGTCACTGCCTAGTCATGCCAACCCTCTGCAGTGTGTGCCTGCTTTTCCTCTGGCAGACGCACTTATAAATAGACATGAGGGTGGCGTGGCATGAGGGCAGCTGAAGGCTGGGCAGGGACAATTTGGTGTACGCTGTGGACACTGTCGTGCGGGGGGGGGGGTTGGGCAGCATGTAACCCAGGAGAAGTGGCAGCCAAGTGTCATGCAGGCAGTGATTGTGCTTTGTTGGAGGTAGTGTGGTGCTTAGCTAAGGTATGCCATGCTAATGAGGGCTTTTCAGAAGTAAAAGTTGTTGGGAGGGGGGGGGGCCCACTCTTGCTGGTATTGTGGCTTAATAGTGGGACCTGTGAACTTGAGATGCAGCCCAACATGTAGCCCCTCGCCTGCCCTATCCGTTGCTGTGTCATTCCCATCACTTTCTTGAATTGCCCAGATTTTCACACATGAAAACCTTAGCGAGCATCGGCGAAATACAAAAATGCTCTGGTCGCCCATTGACTTCAATGGGGTTCGTTACTCGAAACGAACCCTCGAGCATCGCGATAATTTCGTCCCGAGTAACGAGCACCCGAGCATTTTGGTGCTCGCTCATCTCTATTCTTGACTTTTAGAAGTTTGGAAGTGGACATCAACTTACAACATGGAAAAGGAGAGGAGCCACATGGTAAGCTGCAACAAATGCAATATGTTTACAGAGCTACCAGAGGAAAAGCCAAACTTCACTTGCCAGAAATGCAAGCTTGTGTCTCTCCTGAGGAAAAGGTGCATAGTCTTCAGGAGAGAATAGCTACATTGAAATATATTAAGGAAGGTGAGTATTTCCTTGACAGAGTAAAAGAAAGTCTTCAAAATGTTGAAGGAAAAGAAATCTCCAGTGTACCTACAGAAGCAGAGGAATGGAAGCATGTGACCCAAAGAAGCAGGAGAATCAAGAGTCAGCCAGCACCCATACTGCTCAGGAACCAGTACAAGGTTCTCATGCAGGGGGGCCTGGTACTGGTTCCTGACCAGAAGGAGAAAGAGGTACAGCAAGAAATGACTTTACCCACAAGGAACTAGGTAGTAAGCACACAGAGTCCTCTTGAATGGAGAAAAAGAAGTGCTGTTGTGAAAAAGAAAAAGGTGAGTGGTGGTTGTGGGGGATTTCCTACTGAGAGGAACAGAGGCCGCTGTCTGCAGACCTGACACCTCACGAGAAGTCTGCTGTCTTGCAGGTGCACAAATCAAAGATGTGTCTTATAGGCTGTCAGGACTCTTCATTCCTACAGATCACCACCCATTCCTACTTATACATGTAGGGACAAATGACACTGCAAAAAAGGACCTTGCAACTATCTGCAGAGACTTTGAAGACTCGGAAAGAAGGTGAAGGAACTAGGAGCATAGGTCGTCTTCTCATCTATCCTCCCAGTAGATGGCCATGGAATAAGAAGATGGAACAGGATTCAAGAGGAGAACAACTGGCTATTTCGATGGTGCCATCAGCAAAGGTTTGGAGTTCTAGACCATAGAGTGAATTACCTATATGATGGACTGCTTGCTAGAGATGGGTTGCACCTTACACAAACAGGTAAGCATATATTTGATGGGCGCCTTGCTTTACGCATTTAGAGAGCTTTAAGCTAGAACAATATGGCATATAATAGACATATAATCACGTCCAGGTTAGGGGCATGGCATCACGTGACCGCGCGGTCAGGATCACATGAAAGAGGGAAAAGGGAAAAAAACCCCCCTGAAACCAGGGATACCAAGTGTCTACATCCACGTCACTAGGAACATCCTCCCCTCATAACGTTGTGCCATCCCGCCCCCACCTTGGAAACCTGGGCTACCATATGATTATATGGACGTCATCAATGGCGCCGCGTTACCACGCGGACGCCATCCTGAGTGATTCCATCCACCATTACATGCCTGTATAGCACTACACGATGAGTGATAAACATCAGTGAGAGGATGTCAACACCCCAGGGGTAAGATATTTTGAGAGTTTATACATGTATTATATTATATTAACAATTGGAAGCTAAAGGGGAGTGACAGAGCAGACCGCCCCCTTCTTTTTTCATTTGTATGCTTGCTATAAATAGAGGCAGCTTGTAACCTGTTCTATATGCTTGAGAAAGGCTTGGTATAAGCCGAAACGCGTCGTAGCATTGTAAATTTGTTTTAAACATATTAAATTTGACCTACAAGAATACGCTTCTCTCTACTGGGCACCCCCAAACAAGTAAGATGCTGACATATATTGATACAGCTTAACGGGGCGCTGAAGTGTTTTTTCTCTTTGTCCTGATTGCAGAAACTTGGTGGAGTGATACGCTTGATTGCAATACAAGGCTTGAAGTATACAACTTATATAAGAAACTGACCTAAAACAGGTTGCGTTGTACGTAAGAGATTCAAGTTGCAGAGCATGGTAGTTCTGTAGAAACTGTTTGGGTAATAATATAAGGAGAGAACAACAGAAAGGACACTATTGTATGCATTTACCATAGGCCACCTGGACAAGCAGAGGATGTTGATGAACTCTTTCTACATCAAATGACCAAGCTCTCAAAAAAGCATGACATAGTGATTATGGGAGATTTTATCTATCAAGACATTTGTTGGGAATATCTCTCAGGTAAAAGTAATAGATTCAACAAATTCTTATCCACTTTATCTTCCAAAAGGTAAAAGATAAAACAAGGGGATCTGCTATCTTGGACCTATTTCTTACCAACAGGGAGGGAATGGTTGAGGAAGTAAGCATGGCTGGGACCTTAGGAGGGAGTGATCATGCTATCCTTAAATTTTGGAGAAAAAGGGGAGGAAGACCTGTGAAAACTCAGACCTCATGGTTGGATTTCAGAAAGACAGATTTTAATGAACTCAGAAAGAGGGTAGGAAGAATCCAATGGCTTGATATTCTTAAAGACAGAAATGTCCAAGAAGGTTAGGAAATATTGTGGAATGAGATTTGCAACGCACAATTGTTAACAATCCCTAAAAGAAGGAAGAATGGGAAGCATTTAAAGAAATCAGATGGATGAACACAGAACTTGTACACATGTTAAAAAGGAAGAAAAATATGTTTATCAAATGGAAAGAGGGGTAATATCCAAAGAAGAATATAATGTGGTCTGCAGAAACTGTAGGGCAAGTGTCAGTAAAGCTAAAGCTAATAATGAATTGAGGCTTGCAACAGAGACCAAAAGCAATAAAAAAGGATTTTGGGATATGTCAAAAGCAAAAGAAAAGTCAAAAATGCTATTGGATGCTTACAAGATGAAAATGGTGAATTGGTTACGAATGGTGTTGAGAAGGCCGAACTTTAAAATTCCTACTTTGTATCTGTTTTCTCCCAGAAAGTACATGTAACTTATCTTCCCTGTGCAGGCTATCGATAAGCAGAGAGATGTTGCGAGAACACATAGCTAACTTAATGAATTCAAATCTAAAGGTCCAGATGAATTACATCCTAAAGGAAGCAGCAGAGGTAATTGCTGATCCACTCGCCATAATCTTTGTAAATTCATGTACAACAGATTCTCCTTGCTTGTTTCCCATGCTCTGGGCTGTAAGGACTGTGGATGTGGAACCAGTGTGTCAACCTATCGCGGAGGTGAAGATCTGATCCAGCACGGCTGACAGCCAACCCCAGTGTGGGAGGAAAAATACCAGATGAACAGCCCTGTATATGGATGGAAACCAAGGAAGGTATCTTTCCCTGAACTGATAACCAGGAGGGAGAGACCCCTGCCTACAAGCAGAACACTTGTCCTGATAGGGATGACCCCACTGTCTTTCTCTAGGGCCAGAACACCTATAGGACAAAGATAGAATAACACCCTGGAGTACAGAAACAAAGGAGGAACAAGAGGACCAGGATAAACAGAGAAGCGGACAAGGATAAACAGAGAAGTAGACCACAGGAATAACAGACCACAGAGTACACGAACAAAGAACACAAGCACAACGCAAGGTAGCAAGTTAACTGACGAAGTAGCGGCTGGACAGGACGTGATGGGAACAAAACTCTCAACAACACTGCAGCAAGGTCTTAAAGGCCCAGGGCAGCTATATAGGACAGTGATAAGAAAAGGAGCATTAGCTGAACAGGAGACCAGAAGCTATTAACCCTAGGAGTGCTGAAAGTGAATATAAGCTCAGGGAACAAAGATAATGGGACCTCGCCCATATTTGCCAGACACAGAAGATTGTGTCTTAACAGTGCAACAGAACCTAATAGCTGCAGAATAACATTTGTGGGCATTAGCCCAAAATGTCCCTTTTATTCAGTTATGCTATTGATTTATAGACCATATTAATTTTCAATGGATGTCTTCTGTATACCCCGCTTGGAGCGCAAAGTGATCGCTTAACGTTTGAGCGATCACCTTGCGTTGTAAAGGCACACAACGATTATCGCTCAAAAGTCACTCGAAAGAGATCTTTTGAGCGATAATCATTGTGTCTAAACCAGGCTTAACTGTTACACCCGTGGTTTAGGGAATGGTTATCTTTACAACCTTGATTTGTTTTGTTTTTTTTGCCACATATTGTACTACATTTAGATGGTAAAAATAGACAGATAGAATTTGTATATATTTATTAAAAGTGCCTAAATTGGGAACATTTTGAAAAAAGGATAAAGACCCCAAGAGGGGTCGAAACGTCGCCAGTGTTTTATGGAGGAATAAAAGAAAAATATTTTGAAGACATCTGATCCTGCCTGGTCTACTTTCATGCTTTCATTTTGAAAAAATTGTCCTTTGGATAACAGCGATCATGTGACCGAGAACCGCATACAGCGGTCTCCGGTAATATCTCTCTGCTCTCGGCTGCACATGGTAGCTGGGAGTAGAGGGATTTTACATTTCCCGAGGCGTGAACCTTTTTGCATGTGAAGAAGTTGATGTCCGGACAGGGAAGGACCAGAACGTCGTGGGACATCGTGGATGATGGGGATGAGTACTTTCAGCTGCCCTCATGGATCCGAACCATGTGGGGAGCTGAATCTTTAACTTTTATTTACTTTTATGCGATCCTCGGTATGCAGGGGACACCGGCGGTCACTTGACCGGGTGGGGGAGGCTTCCCGCAGCCCCACGTGACAGCTCCAGGTTGTCAGCTACTTCTGGTAACCGACAGCATGGAGCTTTCACATCCACAGCCCATGCGGCTTTAATCCCCAGAGCGAGAGTGTTTTTACAGTCCTGGGGATTAAAGCAAACTAAAGCAGGATGTAAAAAGTCTATGGGGTGATCACTAAGGGGTTAATGTGGCTCAGTTGTTAATACGGTTGCCTTTCATTTCTTAGGTTCAAATCCCATCATGGGTATCATGACTTGGACTTTGAAAAAGTTCATCCCTATGTTGATGTGAACCTAGAACTCCAGTGCCACAAGGCAGGGGTGCTAACAACTGAGCTACCACACTTCTTATTTCTTGCTTCTCCCTTCTCCAGAAAAGGAGAAAAAACAAGAATAATAAACACAAGGAGAACATACAAACTCCATACAGGTGTTGACTATAATCAGCTGTGAACGTAGAATTTCAGAGCCATAAGCCACAAGCGTCTTTTTTCTTCGTCCTCTTGCTTCATAAGCTCTGGAGGAGGGGAAGGAGAAAAAAATATCTTCAGCGCCTTCTTCCCTTTTCCTCTTTCTTCTTCCTTTTCTCATTCTCCTTATTCTCTTTCACCTTCACTTTCTCCTTCTCCCTGTCCTTAGAAGGAGGAGGAGGAAGAATTAAGAAGAAAATGGAAGAACAAGCATGATGGCTCAGTCATTAGCAGTGTTGCAGTGCAGTGCTGGGGTCCTAGGTTGACATCTTTCCAAGAGCAACATCTGTATGGACTCTATTTGTGCTTCTCCATCTCCTCATCCAAGCATGGTGACTCAGTTGTTAGCGCTGCTACCTTGCAGCACTGGAAGTCTATGTTCAAAACTAACCAAAGGCAACATCTGGATGGGATTTTTCTGCTTGCTATATATCTATTATTTCTGTTGTTATGCTTCTCCTCTGCAGCAGAACAGACAAGTGTGGTGGCTTATTTGTTTAGCACTGCTACTTTGCAGTGCTGCAAATGGAGGTTCAAATCTGGCCAAGGGCAACATCTGAATGGTATTTTTCTGTTCGGTTTGTGTTTATACTTGCTGTTATTCTTCTCCTCCTGAGCAGAGAAGTGTGGTGGCTCAGTTGTTAGTGCTGCTGTCTTACACTGCTGGAAATTTAAATTCAAATCTGACCAAGAGCAACATCTGGATAGAAGTAGAAAGAGAAGAGGAGAAAACAAAGGGAGTGCTATCTTGGACCTAATTCTTACCAACAGGGGGGTAATGATTGAGGAAGTAAGAGTGACTGGGACCTTAGTAGGCAGTGATCATGCTAACCTTAAATTTTGGATAAAAAGAGGAAAAAGACCTGAGAAGACTCAGATCTCAAGGTTGGATTTCAGAAAGGCAGATTTTAATGAATTCATAAAATGGAGAGAAAGAATCAAATTGCTGCATGTTCTTAAGGACAGAAATGTCCAAGAAGATTGGCAAATATTGTGAAATGAGATTCTCAAAGCACTATCATTAACAATCCCTAAAAGAAGGAAGAATGGGAAGCGTTTAAAGTAATCAGGATGCATGAACATAGAACTTGCACACATGATAAAAAGGGAAAAAAATATGTTTATCAAATGAAAAGAGTGGGGAATATCTAAAGAAGAATATAATGCAGTTTGTACGGCAAACTGTATGGCAAGTGTCAGAAAAGCTAATGATGAATTCAGGCTTGCAACAGAGACCAAAAGTAATAAAAAAAAGGATTTTGGGGGTATGTCAAAGGCAAAAGAAAAGTCAAATATGCTATTGGAAGCTTACAGGATGAAAATTCTGAATTGGTTAAGAATGATGTTAAGAATCTGTTTTCTCTTAGAAAGTAAACTACAGAAAGTAGAAGTAAACATCAACTGATCTTCCCCGTACTATTGGGGAATAAAAGAATGCAGGCTATCTATAAGCAGAGAGATGGGTAACATAGTTAACTTAAATGAATTCAAGTCTCAAGATCCGGATGAATTACAACCTAGGATACTTAAGGAAGCAGCGGAGGTAATTGCTGAACCACTCGCCATAAGCTTTGAAAATTCATGGAGAACAGAAGTTCCAGAAGATTGGAAAAGGGCAAATGTTGTCCCTATCTTGAAAGAAGGGAAGAAGGTGGATCCAGCAAACTACAGGCCTGTGAGCCTGATTTCTATACCGGGAAAAAACAAATTATTAAACAGCATGTATGCAAGTACTTGGATAAAAATGGAGTAATTAACCAGAGCCAGCATAGGTTTGTAACAAACAAGTCATGCCAGACTAATAGAATTTCCTTCTATGACAAAATCACTGACTGGGTTAATCAGGCAAATGCGGTGGATATAGTATGTTTTAACTTTAGTAAAGCATTTGACAAAGTATCTCATACCATGCTTATTGAAAAAATTACCAAATATGGGATTGACAAGGCAACTCTTAGGTGGATTCAAAACTGACTGAGTGATCATACTTAAAGAGTGGTCATAAATGGCTGCACATACAAGTGGAAGAATGTATCAAGTGGGGTACCACAAGGCTCTGTCCTAGGCCCAGTGTTGTTTTTATAAATAATCTGGAGAACAGAATTAACAGGAAACTGATCAAATTTGCCAACCACACAAAGCCAGGAAGGATAGCTAACACTAGGGAAGAGTATTCAAAAATATCTATAGCGCTGCAGAATAAGTTGGTGCTATACAAATAAAGATTATTATTATCTAGAAAAGCTTGAACAGAGGGTGGCGACTAACAGAATGGTATTTAACAAGGAGAAATGCAAAGTCCTACATCTGGGCAAGAAAAAAAGCACATACAAAATGGAAGGCATTGGGCTAAGCAGCAGCACATGTGAAAAAGACTTGGGTATACTAATGGATCATATACTGAACATGATTCAACAGTGTGATGCAGCAGCCAAAAAGGCAAACACAATTCTGCAATGTAATTATCCCCTCTACTCTTCCTTAGTCAGACCTCATCGGGAATACTGTGTCCAGTTCTGGGCACCCCACTTAAAAAAAATACAATAGACAAACTGGAGTAAGTTCAGAGAAGAGTTACCAAGATAGTGAGTGATCTGCAAATTATGTCCTATGAGGAACAGTTAAAGGATCTTGGAAGGTTTAGCTTGCAAAAAATATCTGAAGGGTTGTCACAATGCAGGGGGATCAGCCCTATTCTCATTTGCACAAGGAAAGACTAGAAGCAGTGGGATGAAACTGAAAGGGAGGAGATACAAATTAGATATTAGAAAAAAACTTTCTGACAGTGAGGGTGATCAATGAGTGGAACAGGTTGTGAGTTCTCCTTCAATGGAAGTGTTCCAACAAAGGCTGGACAAATATGTCTGGGATGATTTGGTGAATCCTGCACTAAGCAGATGACCCTGTAGGTCCCTTCTAACTCTACCATTTTATGATTCAATGATTGTTGGAATTTGAACCTGGGTCCCCAGCACTGAAGGGAAACCGTGCCAACAAGCCATATTAGTAAAAAAAAACATGCACATGCACTGATTAGCCAAGCTGATTTTTATTCCCATTGAAATCAATGGGTGTCAGAATCGGCTGTTCCGATTCACAATTATTTGTTATTAACATTGAACTTCATTTGCCATTTTTCTGTCCAAGCCCCCAGCTTATCTAGGTCCATTTGTAGCCGTACGTTGTCCTCCGTCGCATTAATTATCTTGTCATCTGCAAATGTTATTTTACTGTGCAGTCCCTCTATCAGGTCGTTGATAAATATATTGAACAGAATGAGGCCTAGTACTGAGCCCTGTGGCATCCCTCTAGCCACGGTGGCCCAATCCGAGTATGATCCATTTATTACCACCCTCTGCTTTCTATCTCTGAGCCAGTTCTTTACCCAAATACACACATTTTCACCCAGACCAAGATGTCTCATTTTATATATCAACCTATTATGTGGCACTTTGTCAAATGCTTTAGAGAAGTCCAGATATACGAGATCAATAGACTCTCCCAGGTCCAGCCTAAAACTTGATTCATCTTAGAAGCTGATCAGATTGGACTGACATGATCGACCCCTCATGAACCCATGCTGGTGAGGAGTTGTTTCGTTGTTCTCCTTGAGGTATTCTAGGATGGTGTCTCTCAGAAACTCCTTGAATATTTTTCCCGTTATTGAAGTGAGACTTACCGGCCTGTAGTTACCAGGCTCTCTTTTGGACCCTTTTTTGTATATTGGAACCACATTGGCAATGCACCAATCCAGTGGTACGTCCCCGGTCTTGATAGTATCCATAAATATTAGAAATAGCGGCCTAGCTATCACATCACTTAGTTCCCTTAGAACACTTGGCTGTATTCCGTCTGGGCCTGGCGATTTTATACATTTTAATCCTCTTTAACTGGCTCTGTGCTCGGTAAGGAGCGTGTGCATCAGGAGCGTGTCAGGAAGCAGAAGTGACGTCACAAGTGTGAGCGGTTGCGGACGGGCGGCGAAGTGTGAGCAGTTGCGGACGGGCAGCGAAGTGTGAGCGGTTGCGCACGGGCGGCGAAGTGTGAGTGGTTGCGCACGGGCAGAGGCGTGTGAACAGTTGCGCATGGACGGAGGCATGCTTGCAGTGTGATCTAGCTAATCTTCACTACTTCCACAAGTAAATTGTAGATCCCCATTAGGATGAGCTCCATACCTGGCAGTGTCATCCAGAGTGCTACTTGTGCAATGTATGCGGTCCTTGATCAGCCGATCGAGGGTGGATACTGTTGCGCAAGATGCGTGCTCATTGCACATTTAGAAGCCCAAATCCTGGATCCAAATGAGCGAGTGACAACACTGA
Organism: Eleutherodactylus coqui; assembly: GCF_035609145.1. Classification (NCBI taxonomy): domain Eukaryota; kingdom Metazoa; phylum Chordata; class Amphibia; order Anura; family Eleutherodactylidae; genus Eleutherodactylus; species Eleutherodactylus coqui. The sequence continues at coordinate 271,802,248 of NC_089837.1, read as the reverse complement.
GATCCATTGACAAAATGGAAAGGAATTTGCTGCTCACTGAGCAGACGCTCGCTGGGGTAGAGGCGGGGGCAGATGGTAGTACGGAAGAGCAGGGGGAGTAGGCAGTCAGCTGGGTGATAGATACAAGGAGGGATAGAGGGAAGAGAAGCAGGAAGGCTAGTCCTGAACTGGCACAACATAACAAGTTTGCAACATTCGCAGATGAGGGGAATGCCATTACAGAGCCAGCACCGCTGCAGCACAACATGCCCTCTGAATGCCAGGGGGATGACTGTCCAGTGAGCAAAGGGCAGGCTAGACAGGTCCTAGTAGTGGGGGACTCAATTATTAGGGGGACAGACAGGGTAATCTGCCATAAAGACCGGGATCGTCAAATGGTGTGTTGTCTTCCTGACGCTCGAGTTCGGAGCGGAATGGATTGACAAATTGCTGGGAGGGGCTGGTGAGGATCCAGTAGTCATAGTGCACATTGGCACCAATGAACAAATTAGAGGTTAATGGAGAGCCATCAAAAATGATTTTAGGAACTTAAGTCCAAGCTTAGGGCGAGGACTTCCAAGGTAGTTTTCTTGGAAATACTACCTGCACCTAAAGCCACACTAGAAAAGCAGCACGATCTCAGGGAGGTAAACAAGTGGCTCCGGAGTTGGTGTATGAAGGAGGGGTTCCTGGAGAACTGGGCTGACTTTGCTGTCGGCTACAGGCTCTTTCCTAGGGACGGGCTGCATCTTAATGGGGAGCGTGCAGCTTTGTTGGGGGAGAGAATGGTTAAAAGGCTGGAGGAGTGTTTAAACTAGGGACTGGGGGGAGGGCAAAAAGAGAAACAAGGGAGTGGTCAGTGTAGGTAGCGACCTGGGTTCAAGTAATGGGAATGAGGGGTCGAGCAGGAAGTAGAGTTAGAACTGACAGAACAGCCAATAGTACCATTAGTAGCAAAATGAATTTAAAGAACAAAAATACCTGTATGAATTGTATGGCAATGAATGCAAGGAGTCTGATCGGTAAAGTGGATGAGCATGAAGCAAGAATGACTGATGAAAACTATGATATAGTTGGAATAACGGAAGCATGGCTTGATGATCAGTGCGATTGGGTGGTGTATTTACAAGGTTACAATTTCTTCAGAAGAGACCGTGGAAACCAGAAAGAGGGACGGGTATGTCTTTATGTTAAATCCTACTTAATTCCGAGGCTACAGAAGGATATGCAGGAGATGAACACGTCGAATCCCTGTGGGTAGAAATACAGGGAGAAAAAAAATAACAAAATAATGATAGGGGTTTTCTATAGGCCACCAAAAGCAACAGAAGAAACTGAAATCTTACTATTAAGGCAGATAGAAGAGGTGTCAATCTGCAACAAAGTAATTATTATGGGGGACTTTATCCGGATATAATTTGGGAAAACGAGACCTGCAAATCTCATAGGGGTGATAAATTCTTGAGAAGAATTAAAGACCTTACCCAACTTGTGTGGGAGCCAACTAGAGGAAGGGCTACTCTGGACTTAGTATTAACTAACAAACCGGACCGAATAATGGGGGTACAGGTTGAGGGGCACTTGGGGAACAGTGACCCCAATATAATTAGCTTCCAGCTGTCATTCAATAAGAAGCCTCATCAGGGAGTGACAAATAAACTAAACTTTAGTAAAGCTAAATTTGATCAGCTCAGAACTACTATTGGTAACATTTATAGGGACAGCATCCTCAAAAATAACAATACAGATGACAAATGGGAGAAGTTTAAAAACATCCTAATCACCTCATGTGAGCAGTTCGTACCTTTAAAAAAAAGAACTAAAATAAAAAGAAACCATTGTGGCTCAATAAGACTGTAAGGGGGGGCAATAAACGAAAAAAAAAAAAGCATTTAAACTACTAAAACAAGAAGGCAGCGAAGAAGCGCTAAAATCTTAGAGGGAAAAAAACTAAATATGTAAAGAAAAGATCAAAATTGCTAAGGAGAAGACAGAAAGACTGATCGCGAAAGAGAGCAAAAACAACCCTAAACTATTCTTCAATTATATTAACAGTAAAAGGATTTCCCCTTTAAGGAAATTCTAGCAGGAGAAATCATAGAATGGGAGAAAGGCAAACCTACTAAGTAGTTTCTTTTCAAGTGTATTCACGAACGAAAAGAAAATGTCACATGAGATGCAGGGGAATAAAATAGTAACATAGTACGTTAGGCTGAATGAAGACAATATCCATCTAGTTCATCCTGTTTCAATCTCCTTGTTGATCCAGAGGAAGGCAAAAACCCCAAGAGGCAGAAGCGAATGAGCTCTTTCGGGGAAAAAATTATTTCCCGACTCCATAATAGCAGTCAGAATAATCCCTGGATGAACCTCTGATAGTTTCTACCTGAATATAAGCCCCTGATCTACAACCCCACTGGTAACCTAATGTTTATATCCTGTGATATCCTTCCGCTCTAGAAAGACGTCTAATCCCCTCTTAAACTCCTGTATGGATTTTGCCATCACCACATCGTCAGGCAGAAAGTTCTACAATCTCAATGCTCTTACAGTAAAGAACCCCCTTCAGTGAGCCTGACTTCTGTACCAGAGTAATAGGCCAAATTAACCCCCTGTCCGGAATATACCACTCAAACCTTTCAGTAGCAAGTGTATAGGCGGACCCCTCAAACATTTCTGTAGCAAGAGTATAGGCGAACCCCTGAAACATTTCTGTAGCAAGAGTACCAAGAGTATAGGCGAACACCTGAAAAAAATTGTTCACTAACAGTATAGACGAAGCCTAGAAAAATTAGTTTGCTAACAGTATAGGCGAGGGCCTAAAAAATTGGTGTACCAAGAGTACAAGTATACCTCAGAAAAATTGCTTTACCCCGAGGGCAGTTGAAACCCATAAACATTTTGCAAAGATACAGCTCGTTGTTGCTTCATTTGTAACAGAGCCTGGAGACAGCCCTCTGAAAAAATTGGTTTTAACAGAGCCTTTTGGCCTGCAGAAAAATTGGCAGTTCAGCGTGATGACATGCTGTTTGAGGAGGAGTAATATCCGAGCGGGATAGACCAAGCTACTTCTCCCCTTTTTTGGGGTGATAGAAGATGCATTTTTCTCCTGCTGCAGCGAAAAAAATCTTTATGATCCGCTGCTTTCCACCGGTGGAGAAGAGAAAATTTGGGAAATCCAGCATTTGTTCATCTTAATGAGTGTAAGCATGTCGGCGCTGTCAGTTGACAGGCGGGTACGCTTATCTGTGATGATCCCCCCAGCTGCACTAAACACCCTCTCTGACAAGACGCTAGCGGCAGGGCAGGCCAGCACCTCCAGGTCATACAGCGCAAGTTCGTGCCAGACGGTAAGAGAGGCAATAAATGAAAAAAAGAAAGCGTTCAAACTACTAAAGCAAGAAGGCAACGAAGAAGCACTAAAATCGTACAGGGAAAATACTAAATTTGCAAAGATAAGATCAAAATTGCTAAGGAGGAGGCAGAAAGACTGATCACCAAAGTGAGCAAAAACAGCCTGAAACAATTTTTCAACTATATTAACAGCAAAAGGATTTGCACTGGCCCTTTAACAAATAATGCAGGAGAAATCATTGAAGATGATGGCGGGAAGGCAAACCTATTAAATAGTTTCTTTTCAAGCGTATTCACAAACGAAAAGGAAATGCCACATATGATGCAGGGGAATAAAATGAACCCCTCACAAAATACCTCATACCTAACGCAGGAGGAGGTGCGGAACCAGTTAAAGAAGATTAAAATCGATAAATCGCCAGGTCCAGATGGTATACACCCAAGGGAACTAAGTGATGTGATAGCTAGGCCGCTATATCTAATATTTGTGGATACTATCAAGACCAGGATTGTACCATTGGATTGGCACATTGCCAACGTGGTTCCAGTTTACAAAAAGGGGTCCAAAAGTAAGCCTGGTAACTACAGGCCGGTAAGTGTCACTTCAGTAACGGGAAAAATATTTGAGGAGTTTCTGAGAGACGCCATCGAAGAATACCTCAAGGAGAACAACGGAATAACTATTCACCAACATGGGTTCATGAAGGGTCAATCATGTCAGACCAATCTGATCAGCTTCTACGATGAAGTAAGCTCTAGGCTGGACCTAGGAGAGTCTATTGATCTCGTATATCTGTACTTCTCTAAAGCATTTGACACCGTGCCGCATAATAGGCTGATATATAAAATAAGACCGCTCGGATTGGGTGAACACGTGTGTATATGAATAAAGAATTGGCTCAGAGAAAGAAAGCAGAGGGTGGTAATAAATGGTCCATACTCTGATTGGGCCACCGTTGCTAGTGGGGTGCCACAGGGTTCAGTATTTGGCCTCATTCTGTTCAATATATTTATCAATGACCTGATAGAAGGGCTGCACAGTAAAATATCAATATTTGCAGATGACACAAAATTATACAATATAATCAATGCAACAGAGGAAAAGGTACGGCTAGGGGCTTGGGCAGAAAAATGGCAAATGAAGTTCAATTTTGATAAATGTAAGGTTATGCACATGGGCAGGAGAAATGGATGTCACCAATATACACCAAATGGGGTACTGCTAGGGAAAAGGGATATGGAAAAAGACCTGGGGGTACTAGTGGATTGTAAATTGAACTGGAGTAACCAATGCCAGCCAGCTGCTGCAAAAGCTAACAGAGTCTTAGGGTGCTTTAAAAGAAGTATAGGGGCGAGGGGCGAGAATATTATCCTTCCACTATATAAGGCACTTGTCAGGCCTCACATGGAATACTGTGCACAGTTCTGGTCACCGGTGTTCAGGAAAGATGTTACAGTGCTTGAGGTAGTTCAAAGAAGGGCAACTAAACTAATACATGGTAAATAATCCAAATTGGGTTTATTTACCCTGGAAAAAAGACGGCTAAGGGGTGATCAAATAACTATGTATAAATACATGAGGGGACAATACAGGGATCACTCCCATGATCTGTTTATACCCAGGACTGCTACGGTAACGAGAGGGCATCCGCTACGTCTAGAAGAAAGCAGGTTTCATCGCCAACACAGGAAAGGGTTCTTTACTGTAAGAGCAGTGAGACTGTGGAACTCTCTGCCTGAGGATGTGGTGATGGCAAAATCCATAGAGAATTTTAAAAAGAGACTTGTTGTCTTTCTGGAGGGGAAGGATATTATAGCATACAAAGCTTAGGTTAATTGTTAATCCGGGTATACAGGCAGGTACGAACTATTAGGGGTTGATCCAGGGGTTAGTCTGATTGCCATTAGGGAGTCTGGAAGGAATTTCCCCCAAAAGGGCTAATTGGCTGCTGGGGTTTTTTGCCTTCTTCATGGATCAATGACATAAAAGGATAAACAGGCTGGACTAGATGGACATTGTCTTCAATCAGTCTTACATACTATGTTACGTGTCCAGCTTTGACACTCAATTGTTGTATGGAGCAGAGGGATCAAGGAGGACGGTGGTACGGTCGGCTATGTACTCCCTCACTATCTTTTTACAGTGCTCCCTCCGACTCAGTCTTGACTGGGGAGTGGTGACACAGTCTTGCTGGGGAGCCATTATACTGGCAAAGGCCTTGGAGAGTGTTCCCCTGCCTGCGCTGGACATGCTTGATCCCCGCGCCTCCCCTGCTTGTTGGCCCTCTGAACTGCATCTTCTACCGCTAGCACTGTCAGATGGGAACTTTAGCATCAGTTTTTCTACCAGGGCCCTGTGGTATTGCATCACTCTCGTACCCCTTTCCTCTTCGGGATTGAGAGTGGAAAGTTTCTCCTTATACTGTGGTTCAAGAAGGGTGTACACCCAGTAATCCATGTTGGCCAGAATGCGTCTAACACGAGGGTCACGAGAAAGCCAGCCTGACATGAAGTCAGCCATGTGTGCCAGAGTCCCAGTACGCAACACATCACTATCCTCACTAGGAGGATGCTCCTCCTCCTCTTCAGCCCATACACGCTGAACAGATGAGAAAGAAGCAGCATGGGTACCCTCTGCAGTGTGGGCAGCAGTCTCTTCCCCTCCTCCTCCTCCTCCAAAATGCGCGGAGATACAGACATGCTTAAAATGAAGTCAGCCTTGTGTTCCTCACTAGGAGGATGACTTTCATGATCCTCCTCCTCTTCAGCCCATACATGCTGAACAGATGTGAGGGAAGTAGCATGGGTACCCTCTGCAGTGTGGACAGCAGTCTCTTCTCCCTCCTCCTCCCCCTCCAATACGCATTGAGAAACAGGTGTGAGGGTGGTCTAGCTATCAAGTGACATACTGTCATCCCTCATCTCCTGTTTTAACCGCACTGCGGCGGCCTTTATGCTTAGCTGCGAACTTCTTAGCGCGTGGGCACGTTGCACAGTATCCTGAGGGTGGCAGCATCCGTGGTGGACTTGCGGAAATGTGCGCACACGTGGCATACCTTTCCGAGCAGGTCAGACAAGTGGGGGTAGTTTTTCAGAAACCGCTGAACCACCAGATTGAAAATGTGGGCCAGGCATGGCATGTGTGTGAGGCTGCAGAGCCACCACCAGGATACGGCCGTTGTCACACACGACCATGCCCGGTTGGAGGCTCAGTGGCGAAAGCCAGAGATCGGTCTGCTCCGTCAGACCCTTTAACAGCTCGAGGGCCATGTGCCTCTTGTCACCTAAGCTGATTAGTTTCAGCATGGCTTGCTGACTCTTCACCACCGCTGTGCTGCCGTGCAGTGCTACCGACTGCGGGCAACGTGCTCAGACTTCTTAATTGAGAGGTGGCGGAGGAGGGGGGGGGTTTGGAGGAGGACCAAGGTAGGGCCTGCTATCCTCAGTGTGGGTAGCACGTGAGCAGTCCCAGTCTCTGACAGAGCGCCCGAGGATAGACATTCATTAAAAACCTCGGTCAAGAGGGGAACCAAAATTTCCTTAAAGGCTTTATAAAACTCAGATGTTAAGCCGTCTGGGCCTGGTGACTTTTTGGACCGAAGCCCATCAATCACCAGTCCGACTTCCTCTTCCGTAATTGCTTCTGTCAAAACGCCAAGAGAGGGATGTACTCCTGGTTTGGGAAGGTTTCTGCCAGGAAAGTCCAGATTCCATCCCAATTAAGTTCTTTCCCACCCAAGAGATGCAAGTAGAAGGATCTGACGACCTCCAGGATCCCTGATCTGGACCTTTTCAGGGAGCCGGTACTGTCTAGTAGACCCGTGACCAATTTACAACTCACTGACATCTTACAGTTCTTGTAGGAGTCAGGTGAGCGGTACTTCCCAAAGTCCCTCTCAAGAACCAAAGATGCGTGTCTATCATACTGACATCTCTCAAGCAAGGATTTCCCTCTGGAGATCTCCTCACGGCTACCTCCAGTCAAGACCAAACACTCGAGTTTCCTCCTCTGGCTCTGATACATGCACTTTCTGTTCAGGCTTCTGAGGTTGGAGATCTGTCGGAAGAACCTTCTTACCCGATGTTTGAACATCTCCCACCACTCTGACTTACTGCTGCATAAGCCCAGTAGCGGTTCCAGGCTCTTAAGAAAATCCTCAAAGGACCGCCTTATTTTTGCTTCTTCCAGGAGTGACAAATTCAACTTCCATAAACCTTTGCCCATCCAAGGGGTCTCTGTGACATTCAGAGGAAAAAGAATCATACAGTGGTCGGAGAACTCCACCTCCACCACCGATAACTGTGAGGAGACGGCTTCCTCCTTTAAATAAACCTATCTATCCTAGACCTGCAATAACTACCTCTAAACCAAGGGAATCCCGTGCGCCCTGTGACGTGCCGAACGTGGACATTCACAAGGCGTGCCTCACTAACTACGCTATTTAACGTGTTGCTAACATAGCCTAGCTGGTCATTGGAACCACCTCTATCACAGAGCCTCGTGACATTATTAAAGTCTCCTCCAAAGACCACTTGCCGGCTTGTAAAAAGGTAAGGCTTAATTCTCATAAAGAGGTCTTTGTGCCCCCCCCCCTTTGACTGGGGTCCATAGATGTTAATAAGACGCAACTCTTGACCTCCCATGAGAATATCCAAGATCAGGCATCTCCCCATTTCCAGCTCGATAGCCCGTCTGCATTCTACCTGTGTGGTCTTAAAAAGGACCGCCACCCTGCTATACGGCTCGGCCGCAAGAGACCAATAGGAGGCTCCGCACTTCCATTCATGCTTGGCTTTGTACATGACTGACAAATCTGTCAGCCTGGTCTCTTGCAAAAATAAAATGTCAGCTTCAACTCGGCTGAGAAAATAAAGGTCGCAAACCTAGCCGCATCTGACTTAATGCTGGCAACATTAATGGATGCCAGCATCAACAGGATGAGTGCCGCCATCAATGGTGATCAAGCTGGATGGCTTTCCTCTTACTCTCCCACTCCTCCCTGTCGGAAGAAGAGGTCTCTCCTTTGTTTCTTTTTAGTTAAATTGAGATATCCATATCACCGCTCTCATCATAACCTTCACCTTCCGGCTTCAGGATAGCCCCCTTCCCGGAGGAAACCAGGTCACCCACAGAAAGAGACCCAGTGTCCCCCGGGGTTCTGTCCTCAATTATCTCTGCCACCACCTCCGGCACCTCACCCCCAGCCTCTCCCCCTGGCAGGGAAGAGGAGGTGTTATTGAGGGCTTGGTGCCGGTTAGAGAGGTCGACCGTAAGGGAACCGATGGGGCATTCCTGTGGTATCTGCACCAGAGTGATTGGACTGAGTCATCCCACTCTAGAGAGGAAGAACCCCTATTTTTCTTTCTTGTTCTCCCCTTACCCTTTTTTTTAATGCTTTTGCCATTTCTCGTTTTCCTTGTCCGCACTTTCTTTACAGGAGGATCCGGCAGAACTGGCAGCCACCTCCTCTCTCTCCATCCTTCTGGTTTCCTCATCCACATCACTATCCCTTGGGGCCTCAGCAGCTCGACTCCCCTCCTGCTCTGGCTGGCCAGGCACCCCGCCGAGACCCTGAAATGTATGGGGTCCCCGCACCTGTGGCAGACCTTCAGCTGCCCCTGGTAGAAAACCAGAATCCTGTCCCTTCCCAGGAACGCAGAAGAAGCAATGTGGGTAACGGAATTACCTGCACATTTCAACTTTACCATGAAAGTCCAGGCCCCTGACCTGATACAGTGTGCATCCCTGTTTTTCTGGGGAGGATGGAGAATCTCCCCATATCTGCCCATCCAGGTCATGATGTCAACATAACAGAGAGACTCGTTACTAGTCAGAATGGTCACTCTCTCAGTGTCATTGTGGCGGGAAATTGCTTGAACCACAAAATCCCGCCACTCGGGCTTCATCTGAGCCAGCTCAGGTGTTTGGATCAGGATGCCTAGCACTCTCCCCCTTCCTTTGCACTGAACCCATATTACTAGGTCACAGTGAGGGTTCTCAAGTAATCTCTAAAACGTAACTTTTAATTACAGTCTTACATAAAAAGGATTTGTTTATTCAAAGTCCTAGCTTACAGACACACAGACAAAAAATAAATATTAAAAAGTCTAACCCCTAGCATCTTCTGGGGAAAGAACAGCCAATGAGCCACCCTTGAAAAAAGTGTATAGTTACACAGTATCGGGGGATCAGGAATTCCCAATACTTCTCAAGTTTTTTTTGTCGCATACAACTTGAGACAGAAAATTCAGGTTTGACTCAATGGGATTAACTAAATTGTTCCCACCATGGTGAACAGATAATACAGCTATTCAATGAAAATGAATGCTGTCGATTTCATCAACAGGCCGTGGTTGTGTCTCTTGACTAAGATGAGATACACCTTTTACGGCTAGTTGAAGAGAAAAAATTCTTGTTGAGCTGACAATCGTCAATCATTATGGCTCAACATGGCGTTCTCATAAGCCAATGTTTAGCCAAAGAAGTGCAGTGCATCAACTGCTGAAAAAATGCTTAACTGGGTTCGACGCATTTCCGCTATGATAAACGTAGCCTCCTCAGGAACCATCAAAATTATGAATCAGTTAGTCAGCTATAAAGAGAGTGGTAAGTCCCGAAAAACGAGGCTCACCCCTCTTTAAATAGAAGGAAAGTGGACTGTTCAACCAATTAACGAGAACAAATAAGTCCACTTCCTGACAGTAAATAAAACTGCAGGAATAAAGGTTGAAAGGTAAGTCCCAAGGTGGGGAGATACCCTGCATTCATTCAGAGGAGATAGACGATACTATCACTAGGTTTGAAAAGATAAGCCCAGTTTCCCCCAGAAAAGATTTTTTTCCCCCAATCTCCCTACAAATTTTTTTACAAAAGTTATGCAATACATTATATATACCCAAAAATGATGCAATCAAAAAGTACAACCTGTCTCACAAAAAACAAGCCCTCATATGGCCGTGTCAATGGGAAAATGAAAAAGTTATGGCTCTTGGAACGCGACTGTAAAATTAGTTGAAATTAAATGATTAGACCATTTAAAAACCTCCCCTGATGGGTCCAACAGGGTGGTAAGAAACCCGCTGCTCAAGGGGTTAATTGGATTTACATTAATTCCCATAGAAGTAATGTCCTCAACTAACATTGATTTCTACTAAAGTCCATTGCTTCTGGACGGATTAATGACGTTAGTTGAGGTTCTACTGTAATAATCTTTATTATTTATAGTGTCAACCTATACTGCAACGCTTTCAAAGCATGAGGGAAACACAAACAGTATGACAGTTACATGTTGTGTACAAGTATTGGGAGACAGACAGGGTGGGGGTAATACAGGAGGTAGAGGGGCAGGAGATGAGGCACAGGGGAATACAAACAGTACAAAGATTACGTGTGGTATTTAGTTATTAGGAAACAAAACAGGGGAGTGATAAGGAGGTACAGGGGCAGAAAATTTATGAATATGAGCTCCAAACACTTCCTGATGTAAAAAAAGGCTATGCTTCTGAGGAGAGATCATGGGAACCTCAAGGGACCATCAACACTCCAGAGTTAATTAAAAAATGTTATTCTGCAGAAATAAGAGAGCTTGGGGAGGGGTACTGTCATAGCACGCCACCTCTGCGCACCCCAATCACCTGCTGCTGGGCCTACGGTCGGTTGCTGCTGCCATCCACTCTCTGCACGCCACTCTCACTCTTCTGCTCACTCCCAGATTTCTGTCCATACAGCTTGTGCGCTCTCCTGCCCCTTCTCTTCGTGTGTGGGCACTCCGTAAAGCTGACCTATTGCAATCTTGTCCCTGCACCTGCTATATTAAGCTTCCACACCCTAGGGTGAATGCCTAAGCGATTGGTTTCATTAGCCATTGTGACAAAATCTCTTAGTTGTGTATACTGGCACTGGGCCTTATTATTTCTACTGTGCTGCCTGCCCTGACCTTTGCTAAGTTTCTGGATAAACACCTGTTTACCCCATCTTTTACTGCCCTCAGCCGTATGCAGTGTCATCAGCCACAGAACTAGGATTATCTGTGCATGTAATGGATTCGGAACCCTGCAGCTAAGATCATAAAAATACAAAAATAGGTGAAAATAGGGTTCCCAAAGTGCTGCCAGCTTATATAGCCCAAAGCCAAACCAGAGTGTGGCAAGGTAGATCCACATCTGTCTGCTGTTTAAAAAAAATAAATAATAGTAATCATAGTGGAAAAAATGCAAATATCATGCTCTTGATAATATTTTATTGTTGAAGAATGATAGATTTTATTTTTATTTGCAGATATTGATGAGTGCCGTGTAAACAATGGAGGTTGCGATCACAACTGTCGTAACTCAGTAGGCAGCTTTGAATGTGGTTGTAAAAAGGGTTATAAATTGCTCGTTAATGAGAGAGGCTGTCAAGGTAAGTTGTTCTATACTATAATCTTTAGGGTTTTCACTGCTTATTATTATTTGTAGTGTCTGTTCTGAGTACTATAGACTTGTCCCATGCACTTCAATTGGACAAGCCTGTAGTTCTCAGAATGGCTGATATGTATAATATGGTGTTCTGAGAGCAAACAGGTTAGTTCTCATATGCAAGCATTGAAGAGGCTGTGGCGCTCACACTAGTACTTGACTGATAAACGGGGATCCCATGCGGCGGACACCCACCAATCCGATACTGAATTTTAGAAGTTTGAATAACTTCTTTACGTTTTTTCTGTTTTAGTAGGCCTAAATATGTTATAATATTTACTTCTTTTACTTCTCACAAACATTGAGTGCTCCTTTGATCGAACATGTGATCATATATGTGCTAACTCCCTGGCAGCTTCCGCTGTTTGTGTCATAAAGGCTATGCACTATATGGGATCCCACACTGTGGAGGTATAATATCTATTGTGACCCCCCCCGAGCATGGTCAGACCGGTAAGCAGTTACTCGAGAAGAGCGATGCTCGCTCGAGTAACTGCCGTATCCGAGCGTGCTCGCTTATCTCTAATCACAGCCCTTTTTTCCAATTGTAAAATACTGCAATTTTGATGTTGTGTGATGACGACATCCTTGTTTATCCCTCTGTAAGTGGTAGTGCTTCTGTCCTTCCCTTTATTGCACAGAGGCCTGCATAGTACATGGTGATAGCCACTAATACCACATGACATTGCAAGCAGCACTGTCACCAAGCTGGGGAGCAGTGCAGGAGAATGCCCTGAGAGACGAAGTTACAGAGCCAACCGGATTAGAGGATGGACTGGTATAACACAGGGTCAAAGGTATGCCTCCCATCAATGCATATAAGAGAGGCCAACCTAGGAAAATACCAGCATGCATTTATGCATATTTGGGACTTTGGGCTCGGGTATAAGCAAAGAGCTGGGACTGTGCTTTCAGTTAGGCATAGAGACTGGAATTGAGTTAACAGCTGGGACTGTGTTATTAGTTCTGATTAAGATGCAATAGTGTGAAGGCCCATGCAAGCCTGCAGGAACAAAAAATTTTTGTAACATACAAATGAATGTCTCAAGGATGTCTCAAGGACTACATTGTTGAGATGGCATTTATTACGTTCAGTTATACCTAATATGCAAAGATTTGTGTAATATAGTGCAGCAGGCCACATGGCGCTAGATAAAGAGTTCAAGAAAACACAACAGCACAAGACACTCAGGTGAATTGTGAAACTTTTAACATTTACAACATCTGGTATCTCAATGAGGAGATGCAGTCTCTACAGGGCAGGAAGAGGATCAGGGATTGAAGCTCGAGGAGGTAATTTGCATATTCTGGCTGCATTCTAGGAAGAGTGAAGAGTAGTTGTGAGTAGGATTATAGGTTTATACTTACCTTTTCCCACTCCTGCTGTGTCCCACACAGCCAATGCAAATTTTCCCTTTGATGTCACATTTAGGGCTAATGACCACGGATGTTATTTCCACTGCGTGAAACGTGGCAGAAATCCGCAGCGTTTCACCGCAGCTATTAGGTTCTATTGAACCTAATAGCTCAATGTACACGCTACGGAATTCCACCGTGAAATTCCGCAGCGTGAAATTTCCCGCGGCATGTCCTATTTGCCAGGGGAATACGCGCGGGCGGCTTCTATTGTAGTCATTGAAAGCCACCATCATGCTATAATTCCACTGTAGCACAGCGGAAGTATAGCGTGAATACGCGCCCCGCCCACCACGGCCGTGTCATATGACGCTACCAGTGTGTCGTATGACACCGCTGGCGCATCATGCGCTGTACTGCGCAAGTGCGTTTGGCGCGTTATGCGGAAGCTACGCAGCGGATTCGGAGGCGAGTATGGGGTCTTTGGGGGGGGCGCCGTGATGGACTCTGCTGCGATATTCCGCTTGCGGAGCATATCATAGCCGTGGGCATGAGCCTTTACAGGCTACCCAGCTTGTTTATGGAACATCACAGGCACTGCAGGCAATAACAGAGCTCAGGTTTTGGCTGCAGCGCCTGTGATGTCCGGTAAACCGGGAAGGACTACAGGCTGTAAACAAACAAGGAACGGAGGACCCAGCAGCGGCGCGGGACACAGCAGGAGCAGGTAAAGGTGAGTATAAGCCTATTTTAATGTATCTTCTTGGGGGTGGGATGTTATACAACACCTAGAACTCAGACAATCACATTGAGAAAGATGATGATTTTCTTGACGGAGCATAAGTAACTCTTCAGAATGTTAAAAGAAAATAAAATTTCAGTGTTAACTGTAGAAGCGGATGAATAGAAGCATGTGACCCAAAGAAGTGGAAGAATCAAGAGCCAGTCAGCACCCATACTGCTCAGGAACTGGTAACAGGCTCTCATGCAGGAGAATAAAAAAGATTTACATCAAGAAATGACTTTTCCCGCAAAGCACAGTTTAGTAAGCACTCAAAAAACTCTTGGATGGTGAAAAAGAAGTGTTGTGAAGAAGAAAAGGAGAGTGCTAGTTGTGGGGGATTTCCTATTGACAGGAACAGAGGCAGCTGTCTGCGGACCTGACACCTCACGAGAGGTGCGCTGCCTTCCAGGTGCACAAATCAAAAATGTGTCTGATAGACTATCAAGACTCTTCAGTTCTACGGATTACTACATATTGGGATAATTGACACCGCAAAAAATACCCTGCAACTATCTGCAGAGAATTTGAAGACCTTGGCAGGAAAGTGATAGAATTGGGAATGCAGGTAGCCTCATCCATCCTCCTAGTGTATGGTCATGGAATAAGAAGATGGAACAGGATTCTAGAGGTGAACAACTGGCTATGTTCATGGTGCCATCAGCAAAGATTTAGATTTCTAGCCCGTTTAATGAATTCCCAAATGATGGACTCCTTGCTAGAGATAAGTTGCACCTTAGAAAGAAAGGAAAGCATAAATTTGTCAGGAGCCTTGCTGCACTCATCAGAAGAGCTTTAAACTAGAACAATATGTGAAGGGGAGTAAAAGGCTGGGCAAAAATATACAGCTGTTGGATACAATTGGTAACCTTGCTATTAAAAGTGGAAAGGAATAATAAAGACAAAAAATTCACAAGGAAAGTAGAAAAGCAAGATAAATCTATACAAACTAAAATGTTTCTACACAAATGCACAGAGTACGGGAAACAAACAAGGAGGATTGGAGTTTCTAACACAGGAAGAGAAATATGATGTCATAAGTATCACTGAAACTTGGTAGGATGATACACATGGTTAGAATACCAGTCTTGAAGGCTACAACTTATTTATGAGAAACAAACTTAATAAAAGGAGAGGAGGTGTTGCATTGTATGTTAGGAAAGCATATATCACCACAGATTCAAGTTTCTGAGAATGGTTGTTCTGTAGAAAATGTTTGAGTAAGAATACAAGGAGAGAACAGAGAACAATAGAAAGGAGACCATTGTAGGCGTTTACCATAGACTGCCTGGAAAAACAGAAGATATGGATGAACCCTTTCTACATCAGATAGCTAAGTTCTCAAAGGAGTAGGACATAGTACTCATGGGAGATTTAACTATCCAGACATTTGTTGGAAATCTCTTTTAGACAAAAGTAATGGTTCACACAAATTTTTATCCTCGCTGACAACCTAATCTTTTAAAGGGTACATGATAAAACAAGTTGATTTTCTATCTTGGACCTAATTCTTACTAACAGGTTGGAAGTGGTTGAGGGATGGAACCCTAGGGGGCAGTGATCACGCTATCCTTGAATTTTGAATAGCAAGGGAAAGAGGTCTTGTGGAGACTCAGACTTCAAAGTTGGATTTCAGAAAGGCAGATGCTAATAGATTTATAAAGAGGTTAGGAAGGATCCAATGAATGCATGTTCTTAAAGGGGTTGTCCCGCGCCGAAACTGGTTTTTTTTTTTTCAACCCCCCCCCCGGTCGGCGCGAGACAACCCCGATGCAGGGAGGTAAAGAAAGCTTACCGGAGCGCTTACCTTAATCCCCGCGCTCCGGTGACTTCAATACTTACCGCTGAAGATGGCCGCCGGGATCTTCTTCCTCCGTGGACCGCAGCTCTTCTGTGCGGTCCATTGCCGATTCCAGCCTCCTGATTGGCTGGAATCGGCACGTGACGGGGCGGAGCTACACGGAGCCGGCATCCTGCACGAAAGGCTCCATAGAAGAAAGCAGAAGACCCGGACTGCGCAAGCGCGGCTAATTTGGCCATCGGAGGGCGAAAATTAGTCGGCACCATGGAGACGAGGACGCCAGCAACGGAGCAGGTAAGTAAAAAACTTTTTATAACTTCTGTATGGCTCATAATTAATGCACAATGTACATTACAAAGTGCATTAATATGGCCATACAGAAGTGTATAGACCCACTTGCTGCCGCGGGACAACCCCTTTAATGACAGAAATGTCCAAGAAGGTTGGGAAATTTAGCAAAAAGATTATCAAAGCTCAATTATTAACAAGCCCTAAAAGAACGCTCAATTGGAAGCATTTAAAGAGATCAGGATGGATGAACAAAGAACTTACACACATACTAAAAAGGGAAAAAGAATATAATGCGGTCTGCAGAAACTGCAAGGCAAGTGTCAGAATTGCTAAAGCTAATAATGAATTGTGGATTGCAAGAGAGGCCAAAAGCAATAAAAAAGATTTTTGGGGGGTAAATTGAAAGCAAGGGCAATGTTAAAGATGCTATAGGTTTTTTATAGGATGAAAAATGGTGAATTGGTCAAAAATGATGTTGAGAAGCCCAAACCTTTAAATTCCTATTTTGTATCTGTTTTTTCTCAGAAAGTATATGTAATATCAACTGATCCTCCCTATGCTATTGAAAGAATAAACAGAGAGATGGCGAGGGAACACTTAGCTAACTTAAATGAATTCAAGTTTGCAGGGCCACATAAAATTGCTGAACTTCTCGCCGTAATCTTTGAAAATTCCTGGCGATCAGGACTAGTCCCAGTAGATTGGTGAAGGAAAAATATTGTCCCTACCTTCAAAAAAGTTAAAAAGGTGTGAGCCTGACTTCTATACTGGAAAAGTTCTTCAAACAAATTATTAAACAGCATGCATGCAAGTACTTGGATGAAAATAGAGTACTTAAACAGAGCCAGCATGGGTTTATGACAAACAAGTAATGACAGGACCTGTGAAGATGTCACCATCATGTGATCAGTAACCTGGCTTCTGACCTCTGCCCTATATCACATAATGGGAATGTCATAGAATCCTAGAATGGTAGAGTTGAAAGGGACCTCCAGGGTCATCTGGTCCAACCCCCTGCTCATTACAGGTGCTTCACTGTATTCAAAACCTGCAGAGCCAGACAGCAGCCGTGTGCTGTCAGAACCTTTGATGATATCACCATCATGTGATCTGTCACCAGTTCTTACCTCTGCCCTGATCACATGACAGGGATGTAATCACTGAGCGTGACGTCATCACTAAACTGGTGACATCATCACTAAACCAGCTGAGGCTGACAATAAATGTATGTAACAGAGCTGTGTGTATGACATGCACATGTAGCAGAGCAGTATGTGGTGTGTGTGTGATACACGCATGTAGTAGTGCTGTGTGTGGTGTGTGATGCACATGTAGTAGAGCTGTGTGTGTGACATGCATGTAGCAGAGCATTGTGTGTGAAAAGCACATGTAACAGATGTGTGTTTGTGACAAGAGCATGTAGAAGAGCTGTGTGTGTGTGACATGCATGTAGAAGAGCTGTGTGTGGGTGATGTGAATGTAACACAGTTGTGTGTGGGTGACGTGAATGTACCACAGATGTGTGTGGGTGACATGAATGTAACAGAGCTGTGTGTGTGCAGTGAATGTAGGAGAGCTGTGTGTGGGTGATGTGAGTGTAGCAGAGCTGTGTGTGTGTGACATGCATGTAGCAGAGCTGTATAGCACATTGCATCAGCACAAACACTGGTTCTATAATTTCCTAAAAATTAGTAGTATGATAATATCACTGACTTGGTTGATCAGGGAAATTTGGTAGTTATTGGGGCACCACAAGGATCAACAATTTTATAAATAATCTAGATGAGGGAATTGAGGGGAAACTCATCACATTTGCCAATGACATACATCATTTTATACAGAAGATACCCAGTTTTGGATGGTTACACATCTGCACTGGTGGATTCCGCCTTTCTGTTCCATTTGGCCAAATAGATCCATCTCTGGACTAAACCGAACAGAGCTGGACCGACTCCATTGACTATAATGGGGTCTGTCCGCTTTCTACTCAGCTGCCCGGCTTTTAGACGGTAAAAAAAGTGCTGTATGCAGCGCTTTTTTTCCGGTATTTGGTGCCAGATCTGTGACGGAATCTCCGGCCATAGCTTCAGACGCAGATGTGAAACCGTCCTTACACCAGCATAGCCGATATCACTGTATACAGGAGATGTATATACTTCTCTCTATATATTGTAATATGGAGCATGCTGCTGTAACCTGGAGATCTCCTGAATATAATTATATATGTACAGCTGGTATAACCTGGGTATATACTGTATGATTTACACACAACTAAAAAACGCATCAGAAACCTGCATGCAATTTAAAAAAAGCACACAAAACGCATGTATTTGAATCCACACGGGTTTTTACATGCAGTTTTTTAATGTGATTTTAATTGTGGTTCAAAAGTGCAACAGAAAACATTAGCGCAGCCTTAGGCCGGCTGCACATAACCTTGTCAGATTGCGCATGTGGGAGCCCAGCAGCAGAATCCGACCCTGTGCGTGCGTCATTTCTTCTTCTCTTCTCTACAGCGAATGGTCAGCACGGCGAGCCGTCGGACATGCATAGTACAGTTTTTTGTGGTTTTTTTAAATCACTGGTTTTCCCGCACCGTCGCTAGGTGATGACGCAGGTGCCAGCGACCTTTCTTCAATGTCGCAGGTCAGGCAGCTTCCATTTAAATTCAATTGAGGCTGTCTGTGCGGAATCCGCACTAAAATATGCTCCGATTTTTCCTCCGCAAGCAGAAAATCGCAATTGATTTTCACTCGTGTGCAGGAAAAAAACCTTTTCCATAGTATGCTATGGGCGGTATTTGCTGCGGAATTCGGAGGCAGATGCAATGCACATCTGGCCGCGAGCAGCTGGCCTTAGGCTAATTTCACACAGGTGAGTCTGAAATTGGGCCGTGAAACTCAGCCCAATATCACACTCACCAATGTGTAATATCCTCGTGGACGCAAGGGGTTTTTGTGTTAAAACTAGTTTGCATAACATCAGGAAAGTAGCTATGCTTTTAGCCGCAGGGGAGGAACCTTGCATCGCATCACACTTGTGTACACCTTGTACGCTGTGCAATGCTGTGCCGGCCTTATTAAAACAATGGGCAATGTGAGGCATTCCAGGAGAACACCCAAAGATAGGACATGCCGCAATATTTTTGTGCGATGCGGGGAAAAAAGCTCATGGGGTTCATAATTTCGCATTTGCGCGATTTTTGCGACTGTGTGAAAGCAGCTTAAGGGGCTACACGTAGGTTTTTCATGTAGTCCGGGAAATAAGTCATGTTTAGAAATCTTATGCCAGGGAGCTAGAGCATGAATGTAAATTAGCACGGTTTAGGTATGGGTACAGATGGAGGGAGGGGTGCCCCAGCTGAACTTTTTGCACCCGGGTCCCTGAGCCTTTAGTTATACCCTTGCTTAAACACCTACAATACTCTCCTCAGTGAGTGACAGCATTCAGGCCATTAAAATCTACCAGAATTCCAAAGCCAGGATCCCATGATCTGCTGCTTCAACAGACACACCAGTTCACCTGTTCTACTTGTAAAGAAACTCTTTCATACAGTACCTTAGACCATAATGACAAAGTACAAATATTTATCCAAAGCCAGAGTAAAAATAAACTCTTATCAAAAAAGGCACTAGAGATCAGCGGGCACAGTCATCCGAGCTTGATGCCTACTTGATGTACTCGGTACTCAAGCCGAGCACCACGTGGTGCTCGAGAAAATGTCATTTCCCTTCCCCGCATGTTTAGCGCCATGTTTTAGCCAATAAACATGCAGGGGGCTTGGGGGCTGTGAATCTGTGCTATCTCACAACAGTATACATAGTTTTAAATTTTTGTGGGCCTGCTTGGAGCGTACTCTATATACCAGTGTCTGTGGGCTTTGGATCTGCGCTATCCAACAGTATACACAGTTTTTAATTTTTCTGGGCCTGGTGAGAGCGACCTCTATATACCAGTTTCTGGGGGCTGTGAATCTGCGCTATCAAACAACAGTATACACTGTTTTACATTTTTATGGGCCTGCTGGGAGCGCACTCTATATACCAGTGTCTAGGGGCTGTGAATCTGAGCTATCGAACAACAGTATACACAGTTTTTAATTTTTCTGGGCCTGCTGAGAGCGACTCTATATACCTGTGTCTGGAGACTGTGAATCTGCGCTATTGAACAACAGTATACACAGTTTTTAAGTTTTCTGGGCCTGGTGAGAGCGACCTCTATATTCCTGTGTCTGGGGGCTGTGAATCTCCGCTATCGAACAAGAGTATACACTGTTTTAAATTTTTCTAGGCCTGCTGAGAGCAAACTCTATCTACCAGTGTTTGGGGGCTGTGAATCTGTGCTATCTTACAACAGCATACACCGTTTTTAATTTTTCCGGGCCTGGTGAGAGCGTACTCTACATACCTGTGCCTGGGGGCTGTGAATTTGCGCTATCGAACAACAGTATACACAGTTTTAAATTTTTTTCGGGCCTGGGGAGAGCGTACTCTATATACCAGTGTCTTGGGGGCTGTGAATCTGCGCAATCCAACAGTATACACAGTTTTTAATTTTTCTGGGCCTGGTGACACGACCTCTATATACCTGTGTCTGGGGGCTGTGAATCTGCGCTATCGAACAACAGGATACACAGTTTTTTGATTTTTCTGGGCCTGCTGAGAGCGTACTCTACATGCCAGTGTCTGGGGGCTGTGAATCTGCGTTATCGAACAACAGTATGCACAGTTTTTAAAATTTTTCTGGGCCTGCTGAGAGCGTATTCTATATACCAGTTTCTGGGGGCTGTGAATCTGTGCTATCTTACAACAATATACACAATTTTTAATTTTTCTGGGCTTGGTCAGAGCATATTCTATATACCAGTCTGGGGGCTGTGAATCTGTGCTATCGAACAACAGTATACACAGTTTTTTAAATTTCTCGTCCATATCATTGGGGGCCACAGCCTAGACCATGGGATATAGTCACTGCCACTAGGAGGCGACACTAATCACAAAGTTTTAGCTCCTCCCACCGGCTATATCCCCCCCGCAGGCACTCAGCTAATCAGTCTTTAGCTTAGTGTCTGCAGGAGGCAGACGTTACTACGTGCGGGAATCTGGGAAGTCGGGGCTTTTCCCTGGCTTTCCCGTCCTCCCGGGGGAGACGCAAGCAGAGGGTGTCTCCACCACTCTGCGGCATCTTACCCATAGAAGAAAAGTGGCCCGACTCTGCCTTGAGCATTGGAGTCGGAAGCCCGCCAGCTATAGTGTTCCCCCTCGCTGGAGTGGCACGCCTTTTATGGCTGACGCCAAGGGGGAAACCCTGCTAGAAGCAATGACGTGACGGGCAGAGCTACAGGGACATTGCTCCCCCGTCCCTTCCCCAGCCATGGACAGAGGAGCAGAAGCCAACAGCAGCAGCACCTCGCAAACTCTCACCTAAGGACAGCCGACCTCTTCAGTAGCAGCAGGTGTGCGGGACAATAGCAGGGCAGCGCGGCGGTCAGGCACCTAAGCCGCACGGCGGCAGAGAACGCAGACCTCGGGGCATGTACCCCACAGTAGCAGTGAGCCAGCGAGGCGCCCCGGGGGAGGATGGAAGAGAAAGCTGAGCACTTCCGGGTGACGGCTGGAGTCCCCGGGCAGGCCACGCCGCCTCCGACCACGGGAAACTCAAAAGGAGCGGCCGGACAACAGTATGGCCGCTCCTGTCAAGAGAGAGGCTCAGATCTTTAGGCAGAAGCCAGCCCTGTGCTAGCACCATTTGTGGGTAGCACAGACGTCGTTTTGGCCGCAGCAGTCGCTTATTCTGCTACCAGCCGCAGCTCCAGTTACTACTGCAGCACCTACCACAGACCACAGCACCTACCGCAGCTCAGCACCTGCAGCAGCGCCCGCAGCAGCATCGGCAGCAGCGCCAGGCCATGGCCCCAGCATTAGCCGCAACACCAGTTGGCCGGAGCACCGATATCAGCCGCAGCATCTGCCCGGCCGCAGCGCCAGTATCAGCACCAGCACCGGCCGCAGCACCTGCACCAAACACAGCACCAGTGTACGACCAGGCGCCGGCTTGACGCCAGGATGCAATTTCGGTACAACAGCCTCCCCAAAAAAGAACACCAACACCTCGTTTGCCACTGCTGGTATCCACGTCAGTGCCTGAGGACCACCGTGCTTCAGGACTCAGAGGCTCCAGCTGGACAAGGGGAACCGTATAACAGCTGCAAGACCAGGTAAGCCCTGCCAAGGCAGCACTCTGTGGTTTCCCCCCCCCCCCTGCAGGTACTCGCCTGCGGCAATACGAGTAACCCCCCTCTCTTGGGTTGAGGTCTCCATTTTTTAGCACACCATGTCTGACCCCAGATCTGAGGGTTCCAGCCCGGATAAGGGGAGGGAAAAATACTACGCATGCACTGTATGCAATACTAAGTTTGCCTACGGTCAGGGGGACCCCCGCTGCGCAAAATGTACTCTGGCACGCCCAGCTCCAGGAATACCGGTGCCCCCCGCCACCCCTGTGGAGCAAGGGGCCGAACCAGAATGGGCGAGGTCGTTAGCCGTGGCAGTCTCTGGCCAGGCCACTTCGTCGGCAATGATACTACGTCGTCTAGAATCTGGGTCTGAGGTATCCTCTCCGAAATACGTGCGTGTGAGATCACGCAAGAGGCGGAGATCCCGCAGTAGCGAGGACACCTCCCGTGGGTCCCACCATGCCAGGAAGTCTCCCAGGCCCTCCAGGTCCCGTCGGTCCAGAGACTCGCGTGGCTCTCGGGGCTCCAGGGAGTCCATTCGGACATACCATAGATCCAGGCACTCATCACGATCCCGGTACTCGGCAAGACCGGCACGAGCCCACCCAGACTCCCCCCAGGCATCATGCTCCTGGGCCTCTCAGGGCACGGCGTAAACAGTAGGGGAAAGTAGTGGTTCAGAGGAGGACGAGCGATCAGGGGTCTCGTCACTGTCCGACCTGGGTAATGAACAGGTGTCATGGTTGACGACCCTGATGGACAGCCTGGTGTTAGCAGTGAAAGAGACGCTACAGGTGTCGGAAGAGCCGGTGGAAACAACCCCGGCCACGGTGTCCTTCAAACGTCAAAAAAGGCCACGTCAGGTGTTCCCGGACCACCAAGATTTCGCTGTTATCGAGAAGGAGTGGCAAAACCCAGATAAGAGGTTTAGACAACCGGGAAAAACCTGGGAGGTTACTTACCCCTTCCCAGGTAATCTGGTAAAAAAATGGTCTGCACCCCCAGTAGTGGACCCACCGGTGTCACGCCTGTCTAAGGGCACTGTGCTACCGGCAGCCGAGGTAGCGACGCTAACGAATCCGCAGGAAAGAAAACTGGCAAAGTCGGCCTTCCAGTCCGCAGGCACTGCGCTGCAAACCATTTTTGTGGCCACACGGGTGAGCAAAGCCTCCGTGGCCTGCGCGAAGCAACTGCGGAATGACATCCTGGAAGGCACCCCACCCAGTGAGCTACTAGAGGCCACGGATAACATTATACAGGCAGGCAAATTTGTGTGCGCGGCAGAATTAGACGCAGCAAAATTCGTGGCCCGGGCATCCGCCGCATCAGTCACAGCACGACGAACCCTCTGGTTGAAGGGGTGGTCGGTGGACGCGGCATCTAAGATGGTCCTCACAAGATTACCCTTCGAGGGTAATAGGCTGTTCGGGGCTGGATGATTTAATCAAGGACGCCACAGGTGGCAAGAGTACATCCCTTCCACAAATACCTACGTGGAAGGAAAAAGCCCCAGCAAAGAAAAAGCTGTTTTTTTGGTCCTTTCGCCAGTTCACGGCCCGGCCTGCCACAGGGCAGTCGTCCCAATCGAGAAGGGCCCCAACTGATCAAGGGAAGGGTCCTGCCTTTAAGTCAAGACCGGCATGGCGGTCCAGACCAGGAACAACTAGGGGCTCAGGGTCAAAAAACACGGCATGAGTTCCCGCCCCCACCCAGTGTCATCAGGGTGGGGTGCAGGCTCTCCCTATTCCGGGAGATATGGTGGAGCCGCGTGACTGATGCCTGGGTGCGGGAGATCGTGGCCGTCGGGTACTTCATCGAGTTCGCGACTCTACTGCAAGATTACTTTTGCAGATCCAGGGTGCCGGCCACTCCTGAAGGAGCAGCCAAACTGCAATTGCCAGTGAAAGACCTGTTAACACAAGGGGTAGTGAAACCAGAGACGGCTGCGCAAGAGAAACTAGGTTTTTATTCAAACCTCTTTCTAGTGCCCAAGAAAGATGGCGTATCCTGTTCCAACCACAAAGCGTCGGCCTTTATGCTTTGCAGCGAACTTCTCAGCAGGTATAGCAGCGGGATGGTAACGCTAATGATTGCAGCATCGATGCTTACCATCTGGGTAGACTCCTCAAAGTTTCCGAGGGCCTAGCAGATATCTGCCATCCAGGCCACTCCTCGGTAAAGAATTGGGGAGGCTGACTACCACTACGCCGCCCATGTTGGAGTTGGTATTCCACTATTGCTCTATGCTGCCCATAGAGCCTGGCCAACATTTGCAGCGTAGAATTCCACCGTGTGGGCATGTCGCACAGCAGTCGTTGCTCTGGCAGATTAAACCGATGTTGCAGGGTCCTCAGGGTGGCAGCGTCCGTGTTGGACTTGCGGAAATGTGCGCAGACCCGGCGCACCTTGACGAGCAGGTCAGACAAGGGAGGGTAGTTTTTCAGAAACCGCTGAACCACCAGATTGAAGACGTGGGCCAGGCATGGCACGTGTGTGAGGCTGTCGAGCTGCAGAGCCGCCACCAGGTTACGGCTGTTGTCACACACAAACATGCCCGGTTGGAGGCTCAGCAGCGAAAGCCAGAGGTTGGTCTGCTCTGTCAGACCCTGCAACAGTCCGGGGGCCGTGTGCCTCTTGTCACCTAAGCTGATTAGTTTCAGCACGGCCTGCTGACGCTTGCCCACCGCTGTGCTGCCGCGCCACGCCATACTGACTGCTGGCGACGTGCTGCTCACACTTCTTAATTGAGAGGTAGAGGTTGCGTAGGAGGAGGAGGGGGAGGGTTTAGAGGAGGTGGCATAAAACGCCGCAGATACCAGCACCGAGGTAGGACCTGCTATTCTGGGTGTGGGTAGGACATGAGCAGTCCCAGGCCCTGACTCGGTCCCAACCTCCACCAAATTCACCCAATGTGCCGTCCGGGAGATATAGTGGCCCTGCCCGCCAGTACTTGTCCACGTGTCCGTGGTTAAGTAGACCTTCCCAGTAACTGTGTTGGTGAGAGCATGATTTATGTTGCGGGAGACGTGCTGGTGTAGGGCTGGGACGACACACCGGGAAAAATAGTGGCGACTAGGGACCGAGTAGCGCGGGACCGCTGCGACAATCATGTTTTTGAAGGCCTCCATTTCCACAAGCCTGTACGGCAGCATCTCCAGGCTGATTAATTTGGCAATGTGCACGTTTAAAGCGGGTGCGTGTGGGTGTGTGTCGGCGTATTTACGCTTTCGCTCCAACGCTTGTGTTAGCGACAGCTGAACGCTGCGATGAGAGACATTGCTGGATGGGGTGGAGGACAGTGGAGGTGAGGGAGGCGCTCGTGCCTATGTCCTGAGAGGGGGGTTGGATCTGAGTGGCAGGTTGGGGCACAGGGGAAGAGGCAGTGGTGCGATCCGGAGGCGGTGAACGGCCTTCGTCCCACCTTGTGGGGTGCTTGGCCATCATATGCCTGCGCATGCTGGTGGTGGTGAGGCTGGTAGCGGTGGCTCCCCGGCTGATCTTGGCGCGACACAGGTTGTACACCACTGTTCGTCGATCGTCCGCGCTCTCACTGAAAAACATCCACACCTTTGAACACCTTGGCCTCTGCATGGTGGCTTGGCGTGAGGGAGTGCTTTGGGAAACAGTTGGGGGATTCTTTGCTCTGGCCCTGCCTCTACCCCTGGCCACCCCACTGCGTCTTCCCACCTGTCCTGCTGCTGCACTTGCCTCCCCCTCTGAAGACCTGTCCTCAGTTGGCTTAGCAAACCAGGTTGGGTCAGTCACCTCATCGTCCAGCTGCTCTACCTTTTGAATCCTTTGTGCGCTCCTCCCTCGGACTTACTGCCCTTACTACTACCACCTCACTGTTAGACAACTGCGTCTCATCATCATCATCCTCCTCACCCACTGAAAGCTCTTGAGACAGTTGCCGGAAGTCCCCAGCCTCATCATCCGGACCCCGGGAACTTTCCAAAGGTTGGGCATCAGTCACGACAAACTCCTCAGGTGAGAGAGGAACCATTTTTTCCCAATCAAGGCAGGGGCCCGAGAACAGTTCCTGGGAGTCTGTCTGCTCATCAGAATGTGTCATTTTCATGGAGTGAGGAGGCTGGGAGGAAGGAGGAGCAGCAGCGAGAGGATTCAGAGTTGCAGCAGTGGACGGCGTAGAAGACTGGGTGGTCGATACATTGCTGGATGCATTTTCTGCCATCCACGACAGGACCTGCTCACACTGCTCTGTTTGTAATAAAGGTCTACTACGTGGACCCATAAATTGTGATATGAAGCTGGGGACCCCAGAACCTTGCCTCTCTCCTAATCCCGCAGCAGCCGGCTGCGATTCACCTGGAGCAAGAACTCGGCCTGTGTCCACACCCTCACTTGGAACTCTGCATCCTCGCCCACATCCACGTCCACGTCCTAGAGCAGACACAGAATGGTGTAAATAATTATGGAATTATTTGCGTACAGTTGGAGGCTGACAGCGGTATTGTAACGCGAACTCCAGGCAGAAAAAAAAGAATACAGAAGGCTGCAAACAGGCCCAGCGGCGTGGTGGTGGTGAGGCTGGTAGTGGTGGCTCCTCGGCTGATCTTGGTGCGACACAGGTTGCACACCACTGTTCGTCGATCGCCCTCGCTCTCAATGAAAAACATCCACACCTTTGAACACCTAGCCCTCTGCACGAAGGCTTGGCGCGAGGGGCTGCTTTGGTAAACAGTTGGGGGATTCTTCACTCTGGCCCTGCCTCTACCCCTGGCCACTCCACTGCCTCTTCCAACCTATCCAGCTGCTGCACTTGCCTGCCCCTCTGAAGCCCTGTCCTCAGTAGGCTTAGCAAACCAGGTGGGGTCAGTCACCTCATTGTCCAGCTGCTCTTCCTCCGAATCCTCTGTGCGCTCCTCCCTCAGACTTACTGCCCTTAATACTACCTCACTGACAGACAACTGTGTCTCATCATCATCATCCTCCTCACCCACTGAAAGCTCTTGAAAAAGTTGCCGGAAGTCCCCAGCCTCATCACCTAGACCCCGGGAACTTTCCAAAGGTTGGGCATCGGTCACGACAAACTCCTCAAGTGAAAGAGGAACCAGTATTTCCCACACATGGCAGGGACCTGAGAACAGTTCCTGGGAGTCTGCCTGCTCATCAGAATATGTCATTTTCATGGAGTGAGGAGGCTGGGCGGAAGGAGGAGCAGCAGCTAGAGGATTCAGAGTTGCAGTCCCTAAGCCGGGAGTAGTGGACTGCGTTGAAGACTGGGTGGTCGATACATTGCTGGATGCATTTACTGCCATCCAAGACAGGACCTGCTCACACTGCTTTGTTTGTAATAAATTGTGATATGAAGCTGGGGACCCCAGAAACTTGCCTCTCTCCTAATCCCCCAGCAGCCGGCCGTGTTTCACCTGGACCAGGAACTCGGCCTGTACCCACACCCTCGCTTGGACGTCCGCGTCCTCGACCCTTACCCCTACTCCTCATCATGGCGGATTAAGAATAGAGCAGGGCCCTAATAAATTACCCCACTGTACAGCACTGACAACTGGCCTTAATTCACCACACACAGAGACTTGTAGATTGTCAGAGGCTCTATGCTGTGGCTTGAAAAAAGGAACCCGCTGTCTTGCGCTGATACCTAGGGGTAATTTACTGCTCGCAGAGACTTGTAGATAATAGAGGCTGTGTGGAGTGGGAGAAGAGTCTAAAGCCAGTGGATAGTGCTGGTACTTGCGGCTATCTCAACCCTACCAACAGAAATGGTATTGTGAGACGCTCTGCACAGCGGCAGAGCTGAAATACTTTGCAGTGGCCCCGGTAATATTACAGTACTGTTTAGCGGTGAGACCGCTGTCTAATACACTGCAGACAGAGAACGGTATAAATGAGGTAGTTCGCAGCAGGCTAGGAATAATTTGAGTGCACTTTCACGATGAGAGCGTTATTGTACGCCATGCAGCCAGAAAAAACTGAAAGGCTGCAAACAGGCCTAGCTGTCTAATACAAAAATGGAAGCAGTACTACTCCCAGAAGGCCCTAAGTAAAATGCACATAGTAAGATTTAGCCCAACGAAGGAGCTTTGCGGTTTTTGCACGGAGGAGACGGACTGTATAGTGTATATAACTTTCCCTCTAGAAGTGGCTGTGGCCCCAACACTCTGCGTCTAATTCACTGCAGACAGAGAACGGTATAAATGAGGTAGTTCGCAGCAGGCTAGGAATTATTTGCGTGCACTTTCATGATGAGCGTGTTATCGTTTGGCACTGCAGCCTGAATACAAATTTTACTGAAAGGCTACAAACAGGCCTAACTGCGTAATACAAAAATGGAAGCACTACTACTCCTAGCAGGCCCCAAGTAAAATGCACATGGTCAGATGTCACCCAACGAAGGAGCTTTGCGGTTTTTGCACGGAGGATACGGACTGTATAGTGTATATAACTTTCCCTCTAGAAGTGGCTGTGGCCCCGACACTCTGCGTCTAATTCACTGCAGACAGAGAACGGTATAAACGGAGTAGTTTGCAGTAGGCTAGGAATTATTTGCGTGCACTTTCACGATGAGCGTGTTATTGTATGGCACTGCAGACTGAATACAAATTTTACTGAAAGACTGCAAAAAGGCCTAGCTGCATAATACAAAAATGGAAGCAGTACTACTCCCAGCAGGCCCCAAGTAAAATGCACGCGGTCAGATGTCGCCCAACAAGGGACTTTGCGGTTTTTGCACGGAGGAGACGGACTGTATAGTGTATATAACTTTCTCTCTAGAAGTGGCTGTGGCCCCAACACTCTGCGTCTAATTCACTGCAGACAGAGAACAGTATAAACGGAGTAGTTTGCAGTAGGCTAGGAATTATTTGCGTGCACTTTCAAACTTTCACGATGAGCGTGTTATTGTATGGCACTGCAGACTGAATACAAATTTTACTGAAAGGCTGCAAAAAGGCCTAGCTGCATAATACAAAAATGGAAGCACTACTACTCCCAGCAGGCCCCAAGTAAAATGGACACGGTCAGATGTCACCCAACGAAGGAGCTTTGCGGTTTTTGCACGGAGGATACGGACTGTATAGTGTATATAACTTTCCCTCTAGAAGTGGCTGTGGCCCCGACACTCTGCGTCTAATTCACTGCAGACAGTGAACGGTATAAACGGAGTAGTTTGCAGTAGGCTAGGAATTATTTGCGTGCACTTTCACGATGAGCGTGTTATTGTATGGCACTGCAGACTGAATACAAATTTTACTGAAAGGCTGCAAAAAGGCCTAGCTGCATAATACAAAAATGGAAGCAGTACTACTCCCAGCAGGCCCCAAGTAAAATGCACGCGGTCAGATGTCGCCCAACAAGGGACTTTGCGGTTTTTGCACGGAGGAGACGGACTGTATAGTGTATATAACTTTCCCTCTAGAAGTGGCTGTGGCCCCGACACTCTGCGTCTAATTCACTGCAGACAGAGAACGGTATAAACGGAGTAGTTTGCAGTAGGCTAGGAATTATTTGCGTGCACTTTCACGATGAGCGTGTTATTGTATGGCACTGCAGACTGAATACAAATTTTACTGAAAGGCTGCAAAAAGGCCTAGCTGCATAATACAAAAATGGAAGCAGTACTACTCCCAGCAGGCCCCAAGTAAAATGCACGCGGTCAGATGTCGCCCAACAAGGGACTTAGCGGGTTTTGCACGGAGGAGACGGACTGTATAGTGTATATAACTTTCTCTCTAGAAGTGGCTGTGGCCCCAACACTCTGCGTCTAATTCACTGCAGACAGAGAACGGTATAAATGGAGTAGTTTGCAGTAGGCTAGGAATTATTTGCGTGCACTTTCACGATGAGCGTGTTATTGTATGGCACTGCAGACTGAATACAAATTTTACTGAAAGGCTGCAAAAAGGCCTAGCTGCATAATACAAAAATGGAAGCACTACTACTCCCAGCAGGCCCCAAGTAAAATGCACACGGTCAGATATCGCCCAACGAAGGAGCTTTGCAGTTTTTGCACGGAGGATATGGACTGTATAGTGTATATAACTTTCCCTCCAGAAGTGGCTGTGGCCCCAACACTTTGCGTCTAATTCACTGCAGACAGAGAACGGTATAAATAAGTTTGTTCGCAGCAGACTAGGAATTATTTGCGTGCACTTTCATGGTAAGAGCGGTATTATACTGCACTACAGCCAGTAAAAAATATTACGAAAGGCTGCTGCAAACAGGCCTAGCTGCGTAATATAAAAATGGAAGCAGTACTACTCCCAGCAGGCCCCAAGTAAAATGCACACGGTGAGATGTAGCCCAACAAAGGAGCTTTTAGTTTTTTGCACAGAGGATACGGACTGTATAGTGCATATAACTTTCCCTCTAGAAGTGGCTGTGGCCCAACACTCTGCGTCTAATTCACTGCAGTCACAGAACGGTATAAATAAGTTTGTTTGCAGCAGGCTAGGGATTATTTGCGTGCACTTTCACGGTGAGAGCGGTTTTGTACTGCACTTCAGCCAGAAAAAAATATTACAAAAGGCTGCAAACAGGCCTAGCTGCGTAATGCACACGGTGAGATGTAGCCCTAAGAAGGACTGTTGGGGTTCTTGAAGACAGGATCCTACACTAACACTTTCCCTATCTCAGCAGCACTTTCCCCATACTCTGTATAATAGACTGCAGACTGAGAACGCTATAGCTGTAATGGCCGGCACAGCCCGAGATGAAAAAATAAATAAATTGTGCACTACTGCTCCCAGCCAGCCACAACAGTAATGCACACGGTCAGATGTAGCCCTAAGAAGGACCGTTGGAGTTCTTAAAGACAGGATCCTACACTAACACTTTCCCTATATCAGCAGCAGCACTTTCCCTAAACTCTGCCAGCGTGTGTCTGAGGCGAGCCGCGGGCGGGACCGCTTTAAGTACTAGGCGGTCACTTGATCTCACCAGCCACTCACTGCAGGAGGGTGGGATAGGGCTGGCACGTCACAGGAGGAAGTGGTAATGCCTTTCCTGCATGTCTATTGACTAGAAAATGGCGCTAAACATGCGGGGAAGGAAATGGAATTGACTCGAGTACCACGTGGTGCTCGACTTGAGAAAAGAGCATCTCGAGTACCCTAATGCTGGAACAAGCATCAAGCTCGGACGAGTGTGCTCACTCATCTCTAGTTATTTTCTGTCTTATATATATATAGTTGTTTTATTCAGAATTACTTATGTATGTAATTATGTTTTTTTACAGTCTGTAACCTACATGATGTCATATAAGACCTCTGTGGGACATTCACATGTTTTTTTTATTTGACGCTTTCCCACTGTAGTTGGAGCATCCATAGGAGCCCCAGTTACAGGGAAAAACAACCCCTGTAGTGACATTAGTCACTGGCAGAGCTGGTTAGGGTCTACAATGACCCTGCAGCTCTGCTTTAGAAGGGAATCCCTGTGGTCACGTGACCTCCCGGCTCCCGTAGTAAAAATTAAACTTCCACTTTTCAGTACACAGTGCTCATTCAGCACTGTGTACTTGGTGAAGAAAAAGACAGAAAGGATTAAAAACCCCTCCTGCCTTCTCCTCCGGGTTATCAGCTGTTACTAACAGCTGACAACCCGTCCTGCCCCTGATTGATTGCAGAGCAGGAGGCTTAAATCCCTGTCGTAATTTTGCATACGGCTAGGCTTTAAGCCCAGGACCAGGTGCCATATATTTACTGTGCCTAGTCCTAAACGGGTTAATAATTTGTTCAAAGATCTTTCCCAGTATAAAAGTCAGGCTTTCAGGCCTGTAGCTTCCTTGATCCACGTTTTTCTCTTTTTTGAAAATAAGGACAACAATTTTACCTTTTCCAAGCTACTGGGACTTCTTCTGTTCTCCACGAAATTTCAAAGATTATGGCGAGTGGTTCAACAGTTACCTCCGTTGCTTCCTTTAGTATCCTCCTATGTAATTCATATGGACCTTGAGTCTTGAATTAATTTATGTTAGCTATGTGTTCCCTCACCATCTCTCTACTTAAATAATAGTCTGCATTCTTTTATTCCCCCACTAGCACAGGGAAGATCAGTTCGTGTTCCATCTACTTTCTGAGAAAAGACATACGAAATAGGAATTTAAAAGTTTGGCCTTCTCAACATCATTCTTAACCATTCACCATTTTCATCTTGTAAGCAGACAATAGCATCTTTGACTTTTCTTTTGCTTTTGACATCCCCCCCAAATCCTTTCTTATTGCTTTTGGCCTTTGTTGCAAGCCTCCATTTATTATTAGCTTTAGCTTTTCTGACACTTGCCTACAGTTTCTGCAGACACCATTATATTCTTCTTTAGATATTCCGCCTCTTTCCATTTAATAAACATATTTATCTTTGTTTTTAACATGTGTGCAAGTTCTGTGTTCATGCATCCTGGTTTATTTAATTGCTTCCCATTCTTCCTTAATTCAGGAATTGTTATAATTGTGCTTTGAGAATCTAATTTTGCAATATTTCCTAATCTTCTTGGACATTTTTGTCCTTAAGAACATTCAGCCATTAGATTCTTCCTATCTTCTTTCTGAGTTCATTAAAATCTGCCTTTCTGAAATCCAACCTTGAGGATTGTGATTTCAATCCTCAAGAAGTGTGAATCCGGCCTATGGTTTGTGTATAAGATGAATAGGGGAAGAGGTGATGATTTAGGACATCAGTAAATAGGCTAATTGGCGTGAAACACCCATCTAATGAGACATAGCCTGAGGCAATTTTAAAACCATGTGTTAACGTGTGAAAAGTTTTCATCAGCTTAAAGTCACATATTTTTTCGTCTTTGTCCTTTTTAAAATGTTTTTTGAACACCAAAACATCTAGATCAATTAAACTGTGATCCTGTCCCGAGAAATGGTTGTGAATGAGTTTATCCAGCTTATCTGTTATTGTGTGAATGTACAAATTCATTTTGGACTGTAGTTTGTTTTGTTTCTCCAATACAAATTCCACCAGGTTACCTTATACATCGTATCATGTACATCTCTAGTTGGAGGATTTACTGGAGAAAGCATCAATGATTTTATAGTCCTGTTGTGTGTTGGGTATGTGGACAGTGTCTGTTGGTAGGATGTGGGTATAGGTCTTGCATTTTCTGTTATTACTAAGGAAAGTGCCAGTCTCAAAGGACTTTTAGAAAATGACAGAGAAATATGTACATTTAAACTGATAAGGACTTTCCAGTAGAGATAAGCGAGCATACTCGTCCGAGCTTGATGCTCGTTCGAGTATTAGGGTGTTCGAAATGCTCGTTACTCGAGACGAGCACCACGCGGTACTCGAGTCAATTCCATTTCCTTCCCTGCATGTTTTGCGCCATTTTCTGGCCAATAGACATGCAGGGAAGGCATTACAACTTCCTCCTGTGACGTTCCAGCCCTATCCCACCCCCCTGCAGTGAGTGGCTGGTGAGATCAAGTGACCGCCTAGTACTTAAAGCGGTCCCACCCGCGGCTCGCCTCAGACACACGCTGGCAGAGATTAGGGAAGATGCTGTTGCTCATTCAGGGATAGTGTTAGCGTCTTCAAAAACCCCAACAGTCCCTCTTAGGGCCACATCTGACTATGTGCATTACTGTTGTGGCTGCTGGGAGCAGTTTTGCACCAAAACACTTTTTTTTCATCTTCGGCTGTGCAGGCTATTACAGCTATAACATTCTCAGTCTGCAGTCAATTATACAGACTATAGGGGCAGTACTGGTGAGGCAGGGACAGTAGTAGTGTAGAATCCTGTCTACAAGAACCCCAACGGTACTCCTTAGGGCTACCTGTGACCGCTCTGTGTCTGCCGTCAGCTTCAGGCACAGCATATGGCGACAGCCTCTGATAGAGGGAAAGTCATATACACGCTATATAGCCTGTATTCTTTTTCCAAAAAGTTTTTTTTAAAAATCCTTCTTAGGGCTACCTGTGACAGTCTGCATTTTACTGCATGGCTGCTGGGAGTTATACTGCTTCACTATTACGCAGCTAGGCCTTTTTGCAGCCTTGCGTATAATTTTTTTTCTGGCTGCAGTTTGCGTTACATAACCGCTGTCAGCCTCCATCTGTACGCAAATAATTCCCTAATTTTTTACACCGCTCTGTGTCTGCTGTCAGCTTCACGCACAGCGTACGGCCACAGCCCCTGATAGAGGGAAAGTCATATACACGCTATATAGCCTGTATTCCTTTTCAAAAAATGTTTTAAAAAAGCTTCTTCTTAAGGCTACCTGTGACCGTCTGCATTTTACTGCGTGGCTGCTGGGAGTTGTAGTGCTTCACTATTACGCAGCTAGGCCTGTTTGCAGCCTTCCGTATAATATTTTTCTGGCTGCAGTTTGCGTTACATAACCGCTGTCAGCCTCCAACTGTACGCCAACAATTCCCTAATTTTTTACACCTCTCTGTGTCTGCCGTCAACTTAACGCACAGCGTGCGGAGACAGCCACTGATAGAGGGAAAGTCATATACACGCTACATAGTCTGTATTCTTTTTAAAAAAAATTACAATAAAAGCTCCTTGGTTGGGCTATCCCTGACCCCTGACCCCTGAAACAACAACGGAAATACGTCATCGTATTTCCAAACATAAGAGCACGGTGCGAACAGAAAATAAAGATGTTCCAGTAGCGAAGCATTTCTATGAGGCGGGCCACACGGTGAGCCAACTTCGGTTTCGCATTATAGATGAAGTGAGGGAATCCCCGAGAGGAGGGGACCGTGAAGGCAAATTAAAGTTCTTGGAATTAAAATGGATAAATGAACTCAGTACACTTGCCCCAGAGGGTTTGAATCTGCAATTTAATGTTACACCTTACATTTGAACTTGTGCATGTTACTGAGTTGATTCACGTATACCTGATTGCATGTGCTATTATTGGTTCTATAAACTACTGAGCAAACAAGATGAATCGCTGTTAGATATGACCAGAAGTGGGATTGCGGTTTGTGTTGCAGGTAATGGGGACTGATACTGTTTTAATAATTAAAAAAAAATAAAAAATTTCTGTACCTTGTCTAATAATGTCTGTGTTTTTATGTTACAGGTGGGACAGCGATACCACAGTGGGGCAGCCTTCTTTATCAAGCATTGTTGCATCTTTCAAAATTATGCGTAAAATTATGCGTGGTACTATATAAATTGTTTTCTCTAACGGATGTTTTTTCAAATAAATGTTTTTTCTAAAGATGTTTTTTTCTAAAAATGGCTTTTGATTTTTTTTAAATTTATTTAATAAAGATTTTTTTGCGCATCAATGGAGTCTGACATTCTCACATTCCTATGAAATCTGGTTTGGGTGAATTATGACCCTAGTGTAAAGATAGCATAGGGAAAAATTGTTTTCAGATCTTTTCCCTTAACAATAGTATTAATGTGGTTGGTCTTCATCTGGGTTTTGAGATTGCATGTTCTATACATTTATTGCTATGTCAATTTTGCTTCAAATCACGCTACCTTGCCGCTTGTGGGTATATAATTTTCCTTATGTATAATTTTCCTTATGCATAATTTCCCTGTTATGAAGATTGCCATGTTAATTACGTCTTAGTTAAAGGGATTGTCCCGCGAAAGCAAGTGGGGGTATACACTTCTGTATGGCCATATTAATGCACTTTGTAATATACATCGTGCATTAATTATGAACCATACAGAAGTTATTCACTTACCTGTTCCATTGCTAGCGTCCTCGTCTCCATGGAGCCGTCTAATTTCAGCATCTAATCGCCCGATTAGACGCGCTTGCGCAGTCCGGTCTTCTCCGTGTTGAATGGGGCCGCTCGTGCCGGAGAGCTGCTCCTCGTAGCTCTGCCCCGTCACGTGTGCCGATTCCAGCCAATCAGGAGGCTGGAATCGGCAATGGAACGCACAGAGCCCACGGTGCACCATGGGAGAAGACCCGCGGTGCATCGTGGGTGAAGATCCCAGCGGCCATCTTACTAAGGTAAGTAAGAAGTCGCCGCAGCGCGGGGATTCGGGTAAGTACTATCCGTTTTTTTTTTTTAACACATGCATCGGGTTTGTCTCGCGCCGAACGGGGGGCCTATTGAATTGAATTAAAAAAAAACCTGTTTCGGCGCGGGACAACCCCTTTAAGCTATCTTGCCACTTATGGGTATATAAGTCTTCTTATGCATAATCTCCCTGCTATGATGATACATCTAAACCCTGATAGACGGATACCTGACATTTTAGCACGTTACACTGTCATGCTGCTGTCCTTCACTGAGCTTTGCAGTATGTGCAACCTCCAGCCCCGTGGAAGCACTGTTTACACTACACAGGGCTGGGTAATCTGTTTGTGCATTGCCTGGCAACTGGGAGAGGTGAGACACCTCCCCTAGGCTGACATAAGCTGATGATGTCACCACACATGTGCAGTTGCCCCTACAGGTCTAGTCTGGGTAAGGGCACTCCTGGGAGTGAGATAGAGGTGGAGCCTGTGCTCTGATGAGTGAGAGACGCCAGGCAGCAGCTCCATGTGCTCAACCTGAGGATCTCAGACAGGTGCAGTATACTTTTTTCTATGCACATTTAATTTATAATGAACGGAGATCAGCTGTGCTGCCCTGCTTTGGATTTGCTGTCACCACTTGTGGGTTGGACATTGTGTCTGACCCAGTGCATGATTGGATGTGTTTTTTCTATCTGTGGCTATATATTCTGTCTCTGTCTGTGTCCATGTTATGCTTGACAAAGATCTGAGGATCGAAACGGCGCTTTCATTGTATTGAGGAATAAAGATGAATCTTATTTAAAAGAAACAACTCCTGAGTGCTGGCCTGGCTACATCTATACGGATTACTGCTTTTCTGATCCTAGGGTCTGGATCACCAACTGGGATCGTGCACCATTGGCTGCTATATGCCTTGATTTAAATCAATTGGTAGTGCTGCTTCTCCTACCTAATTCTTTCTTAGGCTACCCCTGACCGTCTGAAATTTACTGTGTGTCTGGTGGGAGTTGTAGTGAATCACTACTGGGCCGCTAGGCCTGTTTGCAGCCTTTTGTATTCTTTGTTTCTGCCTGGAGTTCGCGTTACAAAACCGCTGTCAGCCTCTAACTGTACGCAAATAATTTCAAAATTATTTACACCGCTCTGTGTCTGCCGTCAACTTAACACCCAGCGTGCGGCGACAGCCACTGATAGAGGGAAAGTCATATACATGCTATATAGCCTGTATTCTTTTTCAAAAAAATTTAAATAAAGGCTCCTTGGTTGGGCTACCCCTGACCCTCTGAAATTTACTGTGTGTCTGGTGGGAGTTGTAGTGAATCACTATTGCATGGCTAGGCCTGTTTGCAGCCTTCTGTATTCTTTTTTTCTGCCTGGAGTTAGCGTTAGAATACTGCTGTCAGCCTTCAACTGTACGCAAATAATTTCATAATTATTTACACCACTCTGTGTCTGCCGTCAACTTAACGCACAGCGTGCAGCGACAGCCACTGATAGAGGGAAAGTCATTTACACGCTATATAGCCTGTATTCTTTTTCAAAAAAAAAATTACAATAAAAGCTCCTTTGTTGGGCTACCCCTGACCGTCTGAAATGTACTGTGTGTCTGGTGGGAGTTGTAGTGAATCACTATTGCGCCGCTGGGCCTGTTTGCAGCCTTCTGTATTCTTTTTTTTCTGCCTGGAGTTCGCGTTACAATACCGCTGTCAGCCTCCAACTGTACGCAAATAATTCCATAATTATTTACACCATTCTGTGTCTGCTCTAGGACGTGGACGTGGATGTGGGCGAGGATGCAGAGTTCCAAGTGAGGGTGTGGACACAGGCCGAGTTCTTGCTCCAGGTGAATCGCAGCCGGCTGCTGCGGGATTAGGAGAGAGGCAAGGTTCTGGGGTCCCCAGCTTCATATCACAATTTATGGGTCCACGTAGTAGACCTTTATTACAAACAGAGCAGTGTGAGCAGGTCTTGTCGTGGATGGCAGAAAATGCATCCAGCAATGTATCGACCACCCAGTCTTCTACGCCGTCCACTGCTGCAACTCTGAATCCTCTCGCTGCTGCTCCTCCTTCCTCCCAGCCTCCTCACTCCATGAAAATGACACATTCTGATGAGCAGACAGACTCCCAGGAACTGTTCTCGGGCCCCTGCCTTGATTGGGAAAAAATGGTTCCTCTCTCACCTGAGGAGTTTGTCGTGACTGATGCCCAACCTTTGGAAAGTTCCCGGGGTCCGGATGATGAGGCTGGGGACTTCCGGCAACTGTCTCAAGAGCTTTCAGTGGGTGAGGAGGATGATGATGATGAGACGCAGTTGTCTAACAGTGAGGTGGTAGTAGTAAGGGCAGTAAGTCCGAGGGAGGAGCGCACAAAGGATTCAAAAGGTAGAGCAGCTGGACGATGAGGTGACTGACCAACCTGGTTTGCTAAGCCAACTGAGGACAGGTCTTCAGAGGGGGAGGCAAGTGCAGCAGCAGGACAGGTTGGAAGACGCAGTGGGGTGGCCAGGGGTAGAGGCAGGGCCAGAGCAAAGAATCCCCCAACTGTTTCCCAAAGCACTCCCTCACGCCAAGCCACCATGCAGAGGCCAAGGTGTTCAAAGGTGTGGATGTTTTTCAGTGAGAGCGCGGACGATCGACGAACAGTGGTGTACAACCTGTGTCGCGCCAAGATCAGCCGGGGAGCCACCGCTACCAGCCTCACCACCACCAGCATGCGCAGGCATATGATGGCCAAGCACCCCACAAGGTGGGACGAAGGCTGTTCACCGCCTCCGGATCGCACCACTGCCTCTTCCCCTGTGCCCCAACCTGCCACTCAGATCCAACCCCCCTCTCAGGACACAGGCACGAGCGCCTCCCGGCCTGCACCCACACCCTCACCTCCGCTGTCCTCGACCCCATCCAGCAATGTCTCTCAGCGCAGCGTCCAGCTGTCGCTAGCGCAAGAGTTGGACCGCAAGCGCAAATACGCCGCCACGCACCCGCACGCTCAAGCTTTAAATGTGCACATTGCCAAATTGATCAGCCTGGACATGCTGCCATACAGGCTTGTGGAGATGGAGGCTTTCAAAAACATGATGGCGGCGGCGGCGGTCCCACGCTACTCGGTCCCCAGTCGCCACTATTTTTCTTGGTGTGCCATCCCAGCCCTACACCAGCACGTCTCCCGCAACATCAATCGTGCCCTCACCAACGCAGTTACTGGGAGGTCCATTTAGCCACGGACACGTGGACAAGTACTGGCGGGCAGGGCCACTATATATCCCTGACAGGTGAATTTGGTGGAGGCTGGGACCGAGGCAGAGCCTGGGACTGCACACGTCCTACTCACACCCAGAATTGAGGGTCCTTCCTCGGTTCTGGTAACTGCGGCGGTCTATGCCACCTCCTCTAAACCCTCCCCCTCCTCCTCCTCCTCCTATGCAACCTCTACATCTCAATTAAGAAATGTGAGCAGCAGGTCGCCAGCAGTCGGTATGGCGCGGCAGCATAGCGGTGTGCAAGCGCCAGCAGGCAGTGCTGAAACTGCTCAGCCTTGGTGATGAAGCACAAGGCCCCCGAACTGTTGCAGGGTCTGACAGAGCAGAGCAACCTGTGGCTTTCGCCGCTAAACCTCCAACCGGGCATGGTCGTGTGTGACAACGGCCGTAACCTGGTGGCAGCTCTGTACCTCGGAAGCCTAACACACGTGCCATGCCTGGCCCATGTCTTCAATCTGGTGGTTCAGTGGTTTCTGAAAAACTACCCGCACTTATCTGACCTGCTCGGCAAGGTGCGCCGTGTCTGCGCACATTTCCGCAAGTCTACCACGGACGCTGCCACCCTGAGGACCCTGCAACATCGGTTTAATCTGCCAGAGCACCAACTGCTGTGCAACATGCCCACACGGTGGAGATCTACGCTGCACATGTTGGCCAGGCTCTATGAGCAGCGTAGAGCAATAGTGGAATACCAACTCCAAC
This sequence comes from Eleutherodactylus coqui, assembly GCF_035609145.1. Lineage (NCBI taxonomy): Eukaryota > Metazoa > Chordata > Amphibia > Anura > Eleutherodactylidae > Eleutherodactylus > Eleutherodactylus coqui. The sequence continues at coordinate 271,762,103 of NC_089837.1, read as the reverse complement.
ATGGGCGGCAAAGTGGTAGTCAGTCTCCCCAATTCTTTACCGAGGAGTGGGCCTGGATGGCAGACATCTGCCAGGTCCTCAGAAACTTTGAGGAGTCTACCCAGATGGTGAGCGTCGAGGCTGCAATCATTAGCGTTACCATCCCGCTGCTATGCCTGCTGAGAAGTTCGCTGCAAGGCATAAAGGCCGACGCTTTGCAGTTGGAACAGGAGATGGGGGATGTGAAAGTATGTCGCTTGATAGCCAGACCACCCTCATGTCTATATCTCAGCACGTTTTCGAGGAGGAGGAGGAGGGGGAGGAGCAAGAGGAGGGGGAAGAGACAGCTGCGCACACTGCAGAGGGTACCCATGCTGCTTGCTTCTCATCTGTTCAGCGTGTATCGGCTGTGGAGGAGGAGGAGGAGAAGGATCCTGAAAGTCAACTTGCTAGCGAGGACAGCCATGTCTTGCGAACTGGCACCCTGGCACACATGGCTGACATCATGTTAGGCTGCCTTTCTCGTGACCCTCGCATTAGATGCATTCTGGCCAACACGGATTACTGGGTGTACACCCTTCTCGACCCACATTACAAGGAGAACCTTTCCACTTTCATTGCAGAAGAGGAAAGGGGTACGAGAGTGATGCAATACCACAGGGCCCTGGTGGACAAAGAGATGCTAAACTTCCCATCTGACAGCGCTAGCGGCAGAAGGCGCAGTTCTGAGGACCAAGTAACAGGGGAGGCGCGGAGATTAGGCAGCATGTTCAGCGCAGGCAGGGGAACACCCTCCAAGGCCTTTACCAGCTTTATGGCTCCCCAGCAAGACTGTGTCACCACTCCCCAGTCAAGGCTGAGTCGGAGGGAGCACTGTAAAAAGATGGTGAGGGAGTAAGTAGCCAATCGTACCACCATCCTCCGTGATGCCTCTTCTCCATACAACTATTGGGTGTCACAGCTGGACACGTGGCACGAGCTTGCGCTGTATGCCCTGTATGTTGGCTTGCCCTGCCGCTAGCGTCTTGTCAGAGAGGGTGTTTAGTGCTGCTGGGGGAATCATCACGGACAAGCTGAACTGCCAATTTTTCTGCGGCCCAAAAGGCTCATCTAGCAATGTTTTTACAATTTTTCAAAGTTTCAAAAGTATTGATACTTTAACATGAACCAATTTTTTCAACAGGGCTGCCTTCAAGCTTTGTTACAAATTAAGCAACAGCGAGTTGTATCTTTCAAAAAATATTTATGGGTTTCACCTGCCCTCTCGGTTGATAAATTTTTCAGAGGTACACTTGTACTTTGGGAAAAAATTTTTTTTAGGCCCACGCCTACACTCATATCCAACTAATTTTTACGGCCTTCGCCTACACTCATGGTACCCCAATGTTTCAGAGGTTGGCCTATACTATTGCTACAAAAATTTTACTGCGGTCTGCCTGCCTATACTTCTGCTACAAGATTGTTACGGGGGTCTGCCCATATTTCTGCCACGTAAATGTTACAGGGGTCTGCCTATACTGCTGCTACAAAAATTGCACAGGGGTCTGCCTATACTTCTGCCACATAAATGTTACAGGGGTCTGCCTATACTCCTGCCACGTAAATGTTACAGGGGTCTGCCTACACTTCTGCTACAAGAATGTTACTGGGGTCTGCCTATACTGCTGCCACGTAAATGTTACAGGGGTCTGTCTATAGTTCTGCACGTAAATGTTACAGGGGTCTGCCTATACTGCTGCTCCATAAATGTTACAGGGGTCTGCCTATACTGCTGCCACTTAAATGTTACAGGGGTTTGCCTATACTTCTGCTACAAGAATGTTACTGGGGTCTGCCTATACTGCTGCCACTTAAATGTTACAGGAATCTGCCTATACTTCTGCCACGTAAATGTTACAGGGGTCTGCCTACACTTCTACTACAGAAATGGTGCTGGGGTCTGCCTATACTGCTGCTACAGAACTGATACTGCGATCTGCCTATACTGCTGCTACATAAATGTTACAAGGGTCTGCTTATACTGCTGCCACTTAAATGTTACAATGGTCTGCCTATACTTCTGCTACAAGAATGTTACTGGGGTCTGCCTATACTGCTGCCACGTAAATGTTACAGGGGTCTGCCTATACTTCTGCCACGTAAATGTTACAGGGGTCTGCCTATACTTCTGCCACGTAAATGTTACAGGGGTCTGCCTATACTGCTGCTACATAAATGTTACAGGGGTCTGCCTATACTGCTGCTACAGAACTGATACTGCGATCTGCCTATACTGCTGCTACATAAATGTTACAAGGGTCTGCTTATACTGCTGCCACTTAAATGTTACAATGGTCTGCCTATACTGCTGCCACAAGAATGTTACTGGGGTCTGCCTATACTTCTGCCACGTAAATGTTACAGGGGTCTGCCTATACTTCTGCCACGTAAATGTTACAGGGGTCTGCCTATACTGCTGCTACATAAATGTTACAGGGGTCTGCCTATACTGCTGCTACATAAATGTTACAGGGGTCTGCCTATACTGCTGCCACGTAAATGTTACATGGGTCTGCCTATACTTCTGCCACGTAAATGTTACAGGGGTCTGCCTATACTGCTGCTCCATAAATGTTACAGTGGTTTGCCTATACTGGTACAGAAATGGTACTACTGGGGTCTGCCTTTACTCCTGCTACCGAAATGTTACAGGGGTCTGCCTATACTCCTGCTACCAAAATGTTACAGGAGTCTGCCTATACTTCTACTAAAGAAATGGTACTGGGGTCTGCCTATACTACTGCAACTGAAATGTTACTGGTGTCTGCTTATACCTTTTCTACTGGAATGTTACAGGGGTCTGTTTATACTATGGGTGCACACAGACTTCCCATCGCGGTGTTTTACCTATCTGGCCCAAAAACACTCACTGACTAGGGCATGAATTGTGGACCGAGGCCAATATGTATTTTTTCTCGTGTTACCACAGTTATCTGTGAAACTCGTTTGGGCCACTGAAGAGGAGCGTTACTGCCTTAATGAGACGTTCACAGCTGTACTAGGATCGGAGTCTGCTCTATGCCTGCTTTTGCTGAGGGTTTATGCAGTGGGCTATGTCCTCAGCACAGTGAAAGTCTGCCATGTTTGGGCACTGTAATTTCTTCATGTTTATTACTTTCTTTTGGTTCCTTCTGCTCGCCTATGCTGTGAGTGCGTAAAGACTCCCCATTGCGGTGTTTTACCTGTCTGGCACAAAGTCACTGACTGACTTGGGTAGGGTGCAGAGTGCACATGGCTTTCCCCTTGCGGTGTCGATTGAGCTATCTGACACCAACACAGAATGAATAGTGTGAGGGGACCCAGATTGCCCATTGCTATGTAACTCGCGGCACCTTGGGTACCACAGTGTGTTTGCTGGAACCAAGCCGTACCAAGGGCCTGCTCACATTCTTCCCCCACAGGCTACAGCGGGTCCTGGTCATGGTTTTTTGGCCTTGTAAGGCCACCTCCTCCTCCTGCTTGGGGTCAGGGGATCAGCACTGGGCATCATGTATTTGCTCTCGTGTTACCACAGTTATCTGATACACTGGTTTGGGCCAAAGAAGAGGAGCATTACTGCATTAATGAGACGTTCAATGCTGTGCTAGCATCGAAGTCCGCTTCATGCCCACGATTGCTGAGGGTGTGGGCTGAGGCCTATGTCCCGGGGGAACTGCAACTGCGCCAGGTTGGGCCTGTGGAACTTTTTCCAGGCTAATCCATTCTTTGTATCGGTGAAAGAAAATGTAACTGATTTAATGAGACCTTCACAGGTGTACTAGCATCGAAGTCCGCTTCTTGCCTACGATTGCTGAAGCTGTTGGCCGAGGCCTATGTCCCGGGGGAACTGCAACTGCGCCAGGTTGGGTCTGTGGAACTTTTTCCAGGCTAATCCAGTCTTTGTATCGGTGAAAGAAAACGTAACTGATTTAATGAGACCTTCACAGGTGTACTAGCATCGAAGTCCGCTTCATGCCTACGATTGCTGAAGCTGTTGGCCGAGGCCTATGTCCTCGGCGCAGTGTAAGTCTGCCATGTTTGGCCACTCTGATTTCTTTATTGTTCATGTCTTGGGTTGCCTAGGACCCACCTATGCTGTGAGTGCACACAGACTTCCCATCGCGGTGTTTGACCTGTCTGACTCACTTGGGTAGGGGACAGAGTGCAGATGGCTTTCCCCTTGCGGTGTTGATTGAGCTATCGGACACCTAGACAGAATGAATACTGTGTGGGCACAGATTCCCCATAGCTATGTAACTCATGTCCACATTTCCTTTTCCTGACGGAGGTTGGCACTTTATTGGAATGAAGATCGAACGTCAATTTCTCATTGATTCTCAACTGTATTGTGAGCTATCATCCCCCCCTTTTAAAGAGGGTCGCTACCTGGCCCTGCCAACCGTCTGCAGTGTGTGCCTACATGACGGTAGTGTGGCTATGAAGCGAGTGTGTGGCATGAGGGCAGCTGAAGGCTGCGCAGGGACACTTTTGTGTGCGCTGTGGACGCTGGGTCGTGTGGGGGGTTGGGCAGCATGTAACCCTGGAGAAGAGGCAGCGGTGTGAACCGCAGGCAGTGATTGTGCTTGGTTGGAGGTAGTGTGGTGCTTAGCTAAGGTGTGCCTTGCTAATGAGGGTTTGTCCGAAGTAAAAATTGTTAGGGGGGGGCAGACTCTTGCCGCTATTGTGGCTTAATAGTGAGACCTGGGAGCCTGAGATGCAGCCCTGCATGCTGCCCCTGCCCTGCCCTATCCGTTTCTGTGGCGTTTCCATGACTTTCGTATGTTTTCCAGATTTTCACAAGTGAAAACCTAAGCGGAGCATCGGTCATATACAAAAATGCTCAAGTCGCCCATTGACTTCAATGGGGTTCGTTACTCGAAACGAGCTCTTGAGCATCGCAGAAAGTTCGACCCGAGCAATGAGCACCCGAGCATTTTGGTGCTCGCTCATCTCTAGTTGTGACCTCGTAACCCTTCCTATTTAGGACCTAAAGAATGCTGATTCCAAATTTCATGTTTATATGAAACAGGAAAGTTGGAGAATTCAATTACGTAAATTATATAGGGGTGCCAATACGTTTGCAAATAGCACTGAATAATCAAGTTGCAACCCTTTTACTCTTCCTAATTAGGACCTAAACAATTGTCAAGCCAAATTTAATCTTAATACGATACATGGAATTTACATTGTTGCCTTGAATAATTAAGTTGTGACCCCTATACTCTTCCTACTTAGGACCAAAAAAAAATGTTATGCTGAATATCATTTTTGTACGACTCCGGGAAGTTACATTACATAGGGCAACCAATAATTTTGCACTTAACATTGAATAATTAAGTTGTGACCCCGCTACTTTTCCTATTTAGAACCTGAAGAATGCTCGAGCCAAATTTCATGTCTGCAAGACACCAGACAGTTGAAGTTACATTCCATAGGGGTGCTAATTCTATTCCACATAGCATTGATTAATCAAGTTGCGACCCCTTTACTTTTACTATTTAGGAACTAAAAAAAGGTTGAGCCAAATTTCATGTTTGCACGACAGCGGGAAGTTGGAGAATTAGATTGGTGAATTACACGGGGATGCTAATACTTTTACACCTATCAATGTATTTTCAAGTTGCGACCTCTATACTTTTCTTATTTAGGACCTAAAAAATGGTCATGCCAAATTTCCTGTTTGTATGACACCGGTAAGTTTGAGAATTAGATTAGGTACCTTACAGAGGGGAGCTAAGACTTTTACAATTGGCATGCTGCTACCAAAGTTCATCCTTGTTCAACAAAGGGAAGTTAGAGAATTATATTTGGTACATTACATGAGTGCCAATACTTTTGTTCTTAGAATTGAATGATCAAGTTGTGACTCCTTCACTTTTTCTATTTAGAACCTTAAGAATGGTTGTGTCAAATTTCATGTTTGTACGATACCAGGAAGTCACATTACATAGGGGCGCCAATACTTTGCAATTAGCATTGAATGATCAAGTTTTGACCCCTTTACTTTTCCTATTTAGTACCTAAAGAATGTTCATTCCAAATTACATGTTTGTATAACATCGGGAAGTAAGAGAATTAAGTTTGGTACATTACAGAGGCGAGTCAATACTTTTGCAATTAGCATTAAAATCCTCAAGTTGTGAGCACTTTACTTTTCATATTTAGGACCTAAAGAATGGTTGTGCCAAATTTCATATTTGTAGGACTCCGGGAAGTTACATTACACAGTTGTGCCAATACTTTTGCACTTATCATTGAATAGTCAAGTTGTGACCCCTTTACCCTTTCTACTTAGGACCTAAAGAATGCTCCTGCCAAATTCCATATTTGTACGACACCAGAAAGTTAGAGAATTAGACTTGGTACATTACACGGGTGCCAATACTTTTGCACTAAGCATTGAATAATGAAGTTGTGACCCCTTTACTCTTCCTATATAGAACCTAAAGAATGCTCCTGCCAAATTTCATATTTGTACGATACCGGGAAGTTAGAGAATTAGATTTACTAAATTATACGGGTGCCAATACTTTTGTACTTAGCATTTAATAATTAAGTTGTGACCACTTTACTTTAACTATTATAGAACCTAAAGAATGCTCATTCCAAATTTTATGTGTGCATGACACTGAGAAGTTAGATAATTCTATTAGGTAAATTATAAAGCAGTGGTGCCAATACTTTTACAATTATCATTGAATAATCATGTTGTGACCCCTTTACTCTTCCTATTTAGGACCTAAGGAATGCTCATTCCAAATTTATGTTTTTACGACACAAGGAAATTAGAGAATTCGATTAGGTACTAAAGGGGTGCAAATACTTTTGCACTTGATATTCAACAATCAAGTTGTAACCCTTTAACTTTTTCTATGTAGGGTGTAAAGAATGGTCGTGCCAAATTTCATGCTTGTATGACACCAGGAACTTACGTTGCATAGGGGTGCCAATACTTTTGCACTTAGCATTGAATAATCAAGTTATGACTCCTTTACTCTTCCTATTTAGGACCTAAGTGTCTCTGTGCTTCACAATATTGTGGTGAGAAAGCTGGTCTAATCCGGAAATCGGTAGTGGACAGAAATTACACTTACTGGACAGGAGGGGGTATGGTGACCAAAAGCCCCCTCGTTGAAATGTCAACTCCGCCGTCAAAGAAGGTACACTGGGATCCGCGAGGATATGATCCAGTACTTTAGTATGAAAGGCAACGCGTTTCGGTGCTCAAACCTTGGCACCTTTTTCAAGCCAACACATAAAAACCACATACAAACACTCACATATTTATAGAAAACCAAATATATTACATTGCATTCTGTGGGGCGCCATCTTGGAGGCAGGCGGGTGATGCCAGCGCGCCATGTCATCCTGGGCCTCACGTGACACGTTTGACCACATAAGTGGCGGCTACGTCCTTATGCTAACATGCCGCGTCATCACAGGATGGTAGTCACGTGCCGCATCATTGAATCACCCGACAGGTCTGTGTAACACGTGACGTGCCGTCAGGATCTCGATAAAGGGAAGTTAGAGAATTACATTTGGTACATTACACTAGTGCCAATACTTTTGCACTTAGAATTAAATGATCAAGTTGTTACCTCTTTACTCTTCCTATTTAGGACCTAACAAATGCTCATTCCAAATTTCATGCTTGTACTATGGTGGGAAGTTAGAGAATTTGATTAGGTACTTTTTATAGAGGTGCCAATACTTTTGCACTTACCATTGAATAATCAAGTTGGTAACCTTTTACTTTTCCTACTTAGGAACTAAAGATTGGTTGTGCCAAATTTCATGTTTGTATGACACCAGGAAATTACATTACATAGGGGTGCCAATAATTTCCACTTAGCACTAAATAATCAACTTGCAACCTCTTTTTTTTTTTTTTTTCGGACCCAAAGAATGATCATCCCAAATTTCATGTTTCTATGACAACGCAAAGTAAGAGAATTAAATTTGGTACATTTCAGAGGGAAGCCAACACTTTTGCAATTAGCATTGAATTCTCAATTTGTGACCCCTTTACTTTTCCTATTTAGGACCTAAAGAATGCTGAAGCCAAACTTCATGTTTATAAGACATCGGGAAGTTAGAAAATCAGATTAGATACAATACACAGGGGTGCCAATACTTTTGCACTTAACGTTGAATTTTTGAGTTGTTACTTCTTTACTTTTCCTATTTTGGACCAAAAGAATTATTGTTCTAAATTTCATGTTTGCACGATGCCGGGAATTTACATTACTTAGGGGTTCCCATGCTTTTGCTCCTAGCATTGATTAATCGAGTTGTGACCCTTTTTACTATTTAGGATCCAAAAATGATCATCCCAAATTGCATGTTTTTACAACATTGGAAAGTTAGAGAATTTGATTTTGTACATTACACAGCGGTGCCAATACTTTTGCAGTTAGCATTACATTTTCAATTTGTGACCTCTTTACTTCTCCTATTTAAGACCTCAAGAATGCTCGTGCCGAATTTCAATTTTTCATGACATTGGGAATTTACTTTTGCACTTAGCATTGATTAATAGAGTTGTGACCCCTTTAATTTTACTATTTAGGACCCAAAGAATGATCACCCCAAATTACATATCTTTACGACATTGAGTAGTTAGAGAATTAGATTTGGCGCATTACATAGGAGTGGCAATACTTTTGCAATTAGCATTAAATTGTCAAGTTGTGACCACTTTGCTTTGCCTAATAATGAACTAAAGAATGGTTGTGCAATATTTCATGTTTGTACAGCATCGGGAAGTTACATTACATAGGGGTGCCAATACTTTTGCACTTAGCATTGCATTTTTGAGTCGGGACCCCCTTACTTTTCCAATGTAGGACCTAAAGAATGTTCCTGCCAAATGTTATCCTTGTACAATACCGTGAAGTTAGAGAATTAGATTTGGTAGAGGTGCCAATACTTTTGCACTTAGCATTGAATTTTCTAGTTGTGACCCCTTTACTTTTTCTATTCAGGACCTAAAGAATGCTCCTACCAAATTTCATGATTGTGCGACACCAGAAAGTTGGAGAATTAGTGGCGAGTCAATGAGTGAGTGAGTCATTTAGTCAGTGAGGGCTTTCACCTTTATATAATTGCAAATTATAGCAAGAATGATCCATTAGCATAACATTAATGCAACAGGGAAATTATTTGTCTATGAGTACAGCAATATTGCAGATAGTATTTAATGATCATCTTTACCCTAAAAGAGGTGGTATGGCCGAAAATGAGCAATAATTTCATTTGAATGAAGGATTTTAGCTCTGCATAAAATCCATCGTTCAGCCACTTAAAGACTGAGCAAATACATTCCATTTTAATGCATTTCATCTTTCAAAAGACTCATTGTTCACAACAAACACAACGGTACGGGTTTTGCTCCACCCCTCTTTTTCCTCCTCGTCCACATAATCTAATTATCTAACATTCTGGTGTTGTGCAAACATGAAATTTGGCACAACCATTCTTTAGGTCCTAAATAGGAAAAGTAAAGTGGTCACATCTTGATTATTCAATGCTTAGTGCAAAAATATTGGCACCCCTATGTAATGTAACTTGCCAGCGTCGTACACACATGAAATTCGACACAACCATTCTTTAGGTCCTAAATAGGAATAGTAAAGGGGTCACAAATTGATTATTCAATGCTAAGTGCAAAAGTATTGGCACACCTATATAATGTAACTTGCAGGTGTCATACCAACATAAAATTTGGCTCGAGCATTCTTTAGGCCCTACATAGGAAAAGTAAAGGGGTCACAACTTGATTATTCAATACTAAGTGCAAAAGTATTGGCACCCCTATGTAACGTGTCATACAAGACTGAAATTTGATAGGACCATTCTTTAGGTCCTAAATAGGACAAAAAAGTCGTCACAACTCGAGAATTTAATGCTAATTGCAATAGTATTGGCTCCCCTCTGTAATATACCAAATCTAATTCTCTAATTTCCCGGTGTCGTACAAACATGAAATTTGGCTCGAGCATTCTTTAGGTCCTAAATAGGAAGAGTAAAGGGGTCACAGCTGGATTATTTAATGCTAATTACAAAAGTATTGCCACCCCTGTGTAATGTAACTTCCCAGTGTCGTACAAACATGAAATTTGATACAACCATTCGTATGTCCTACATAGGAAAAGTGAAAGGGTCACAACTTAATTATTTAATGCTAAAAGCCAAAGTATTGGCTCTCCCGTGTAAAGTATTAAATTTAATTGTCTAACTTCTGGGTCTCGTAGAAGTATCCTTCACAGTTAGGATTAAAACATGTAAACTTTATTAACGTGTTAAAATAAGAGACACTAGTGGGCGACAAACATAAATAAATTTCCAAAAATCCCTCGGGATAGGAATTGATGCAAAGAGTGTAATGACACAAAACCACGTTTTGCTATTGAAGCTAAGGTTGTATGTGTGTATTTTCACTCAATGATAGTTCTAAAAACTATGTTTCTGAACAAAGAGGCAGTCCATCACTTGAATATTAGCCAATAGAACTCTGTCGTTCTTCAAGTTCAGTATAAAAGTAGTTACTTATATACGTTCTGGAGAGCGATCTAATGGTACATGGACCAGAAGATAGTATTAACTCCGCTGATGTGAACTATTACACAATCAATTGTATTGGATGCGATGTTGCCCCAATTTATTAGTGTAATAATTCTAAAGAGAAATACAGTAACTACTTGATGTAGGGTGCAAAGGCTCCATTCAGATGGACTACAACAATCCGTAAGGTAAGTAAAGAAGTTTCCTCAATAGGGTGAAAACTCTTATGGAGATTATACTCAATTATAGCGCACTCCTGTGTGCTTGATATGGAGGTGTTTTATATATAACTATTGTGACTCGACGCGTTTCTCCGCAAGATGATAGCGGTTCATCAGGAGTATTGAGTTTGTGATGAACTGGTTCGTTAGTTCATTAAGAGTATAACGTATGTGCTGAAGCGGTTCGTTGAAAAACTGAGCTCAACCATTTGTAAGCGGGATATATACAGAGACCGGTCTGTTCTAAAAAATATATATCCTATGTCAGTATATGTGTCCTAGGGCTAGAGTATGTCAGCTTTGAAATAGGTAGCCAACATGCATTAGCCCGGACCAGATTCAAATTCTTTGAGTACTTGATCACGTATTTGCTACTAGGTATGATCACAAAAGTGAAATGAGGAGAAAAGCCTCTAAAGTAGACTCTGTCTATGAGATATTTAGACAGAGCCCGTATTTCGGTTAGAGTCTTAAGATTAGTATGTAGCCAATCAAGCCTCAAGGTGAGTAAAATGTATGAGCCAGAAGGAAAGTTAAAGCCCGAGAAGCCAATGCGATGAACATGGATTGCTGACAAAAAGCATTCCAAATGGCTAGGGCTTTTCAACACTGTGCTCCACAGGTGGGAGTGCAGTGCTCACAGCTCAAGGTAGATGTTAAAGGATCTTCAGTGAACACTGACAAACTACTGGGAGCACACCAAACGAACCAGACTTAAATGTGCTCAATTTAGCTTTTGTATTGACCCAGGACATAGAGATAAATGGTCCATAAGGGTTGTTTTGCAGCTTAATGTATGAGCACAAGAAACATAGTATAAAAGGAGCAGCGCCTCCGGCCTTGATGGTAGGACGGGGCATACTCGTAGAAGTATGAAATTTGGCAGGAGCATTCTTTAGGTCCTAAATAGGAAGAGTAAAGGGGTCACGACTTGATTATTCATTGCTAATTGCAAACGTATTGGCACCCCTGTGTAATGTAACTTCCCAGTGTCGTACAAGCATTAAATTTGGCACAACCATTCTTTTAGATTTCAAGTAGAAAAAGTAAAAGGGTCACAACATGATAATTCAATGCTAAGTGCAAAAGTATTGGCGCACCTGTGTAATGTACCAAATCTAATTCTCTAGCTTCTTGGTGTCATGCTAACATGAAATTTGGCATGACCATTTTTTAGTTCCGAAATAGGAAAAGTAAAGGGATCACAACTCGATTATTTAATGGAAAAGTAAGTGCTCTCCTATGTAATGTAACTTTTCTGTGTTGTGCAAGTGTGAAATTTGATGCGAGCATTCTTTAGGTCCTAAATTTGGAGAATGGCAGGGGTGGCACATTCGGCAGAGAGACATCAGTACATGCAGCCTGAGGAGAATCTAACACTCCTTTATGTGTATACATATTTTTTTCCTCAGTTACTCTAAAGTAACCTTGACTTCATAACATTTTCTGTGCAAACAAGACATAAACAGCTGTAAAGATTTAACTCGATCGCGGCCGGGTATATCAGCTAGTTCTCTAATAACGTTATCATTGGGTTCAAACCTGCACGAAAAATTTGTAGTAAAGTACTAGTTGCAATAGTAAGCCTGTTTGTGCTTTAAAGGGGTTTTGACATTAAAACAAAACCCCATCCGCTATTTGGGCCCTGCCTAAAATAACAAACAAGGACATTGTCACTTCTCCTTGAACACTAGGATGCAGCTGACAGCCGGTGCAGACATCTGCGGCAGTTCCCAGGCTGGTCAGAAGCATGTGACTGCATGAATGCTTCTGGTATCAGCATTCATATCCTGGCCACCATGATGCCAGGAGTTTGAGGATGTGACGCTGCAACCTCTGATTGACAGCAGCGATCACATGCTTCTGCACAGCCTGTCTACCTGGAAACCATCTCCGGTGCCAGCTGTCAACTGTGTCCCAAAGCCCCAACAGAGGTGAGTATCCCTTTTTAATTGTTATTTTAGGCAGGATCAAGCTAGGGACCAGGTTTTTTTTATGACAAAAACACTGTAATGACTAAGCCAAATTTTGGAAATCTGGTATGTGTCTTTTTTAGGGCTCATACCACTGGCATTTTTATTTATTGCACTGCAAGAGTGAGTAAAAACACTCGCCTCGCATCGCCAAAAAAATGCTGTGATATCACCAGTGTTTTCAATGGGGCCAGCAGCAGCGCTAGCCCCATTAAAAACATAGGGAGAATATTGCGCACTTCTGCCACAGCTATAACAGCTGTGGCAGGTGTTTCCATCATCCCCATGGGGACTGCGGGGATGAAGGAATCCTCTGCAACAGCTGTGGCAGAAGTACAGGATGCTATCCCATTGCTGTGGCAGATGTCCACGATATTCTCCCTATGTTTTTATCAAGCCTTCATGAACCCATGCTGGTGAGTTATTTAGTTGTTCTCCTTGAGGTACTCTTCGATGGCGTCTCTCAGAAACCCCTCGAATATTTTTCCTGTTACTAAAGTGAGACTTACTGGCCTGTAGTTACCAGGCTCACTTTTGGTCCCCTTTTTGTAAATTGGAACCACGTTGGCAATGCGCTAATCCAATGGTACAACCCCGATCTTGATAGTATCCACAAATATTAGATATAGCGGCCTAGCTATCACATCACATAGTTCCTTTAGCACCCTTGGGTGTATTCCATCTGGGCCTGGTGATTTATCGATTTTAATCTTCTTTAACCGGTTCCGTACTTCCTCTTGCGTTAGGTATGAGATATTTTGTGAGGGGTTCATTTTATTCCCCTGCATCTCGTGTGGCATTTCCTTTTCATTTGTGAATACGCTTGAAAAGAAACTACTTAATAGATTTGCATTCCCTCCATCATCTTCAATGATTTTTGTTAAAGGGACAGTGCTCTCGATGCAAATTCTTTTACTGTTAATATAGTTGAAAAATAGTTTTGGGTTGTTTTTGCTCTTTTGGCGATCAGTCTTTCTGCCTCCTCCTTAGCAATTTTGATCTTATCTTTGCATATTTTGTTTTTTTCCCTGTACGATTTTAGTGCTTCTTCGCTGCCTTCTTGCTTTAGTAGTTTGAACGTTTTCTTTTTTTTATTTATTGCCTCTCTTACCATCTTGTCGAGCCACATTGGTTTCCTTTTACTCAAAGTTCTTTTATATTTAAAGAATGAACTGCTCACATGAGGTGATTAGGATCCTTTTAAACTTTTCCCATTTGTCCTCTGTACTGATATTTTTGAGAATGTTGTCCCATTTAATGTTACCGATAGTAGTTCTAAGCTGATCAAATTTAGCTTTACTAAAGTTTAGTTTATTTATCGCTCCCTGATAAGGTTTCTTACTGAATGACAGCTGGAAGTTGATTATATTGTGGTCACTGTTTCCCAAGTGCCCCTCAACCTGTACCCCCTTTATTCGGTCCGGTTTGTTAGTTAGTACTAAGTCCAGAATGGCCCTCCCATTCGTTGGTTCCCGCACAAGTTGGGTAAGGTAGTTATCTTTAATTGATCTCAAGAACTTATAACCTCTATGAGATTTGCAGGTTTCGTTTTCCCATATTATATCTGGATAATTAAAGTCCCCTATGATAATTACTTCATTGCGGTTTGACACCTCTTCTATCTGCCTTAGTAGTAAGGTTTCAGTTTCTTCTGTTGCTTTTGGTGGTCTATAGAAAACCCCTATCAGGATTTTGTTATTTTTTTCTCCCTGTATTTCTACCCACAGAGATTCCATGTGTTCATCTCCTACTCCTATATCTTCCCGTAGCCTTGGTAATAAGTACGATTTAACCTACAGACATACCCCTCCCCCTTTCTGATTCCCACGGTCTCTTCTGAAGAGATTGTAACCCTGTAAATTCGCCGCCCAATCGCACTTATCATCAAGCCATGTTTCCGTTATTCCGACTATATCATAGTTTTCATCGGCCATTCTGACTACCCCACTATTTCTCTTTTTGCCCTCCCCCCAGTCCCTAGTTTAAACACTCCTCCAGCCTTCTAGCCATCTTCTCTCCCAGCACAGCTGCACCCTCCCCATTAGGATGCAGCCCGTCCCTACGGTAGAGCCTGTAGCTGACAGCAAAGTCAGCCCAGTACTCCAGGAACCCAAATCCCTCCTTCTTACACCAACTCCGGAGCCACTTGTTTACCTCTCTAAGATCCTGCTGCCTTTCTAGTGTAGACTTAGGTGCAGGTAGTATTTCCGAGAAAACTACCCTGGAGGTCCTCGCCCTAAGCTTGGACTCTAAGCCCCTGAAATCATTTTTGAGGGCCCTCCATTGACCTCTAATTTGTGAATTGGTGGCAATGTGCACCATGACTGCTGGATCCTCACCAGCCCCTCCCAGTAATCTGTCAATCCTATCCGTGATGTGTCGAACGCCAGAAAGACAACATACCGTTCGACGACCCCGGTCTTTATGGCAGATTGCCCTATCTGTCCCCCACCACTAGGACCTGTCTAGCCTGTCTTGCGCTCCCTGTCCCCATCTTACTGGAGCAGTTATCCCCCTGGCGTTCAGAGTGCATGTCGTGCTGCAGTGGTGCTGGCTCTGTAATAGCATCACCCTCATCTGCCAACTTTGAAAACTTGTTGGGTTGTGCCAGTTCAGGACGAGCCTCCCTGCTTCTCCTCCCTTTACCCCTCCTTCTGTCTGCCACCCAGCTGGCTGCCTGCTTCCCTGCTCTTCCGTACTACCGTCCGCCCCCGCCACTATCCCAGCGAGCGTCTGCTCAGTGAGCAGCAAACTCCTTTCCAGGTTGTCAATGGATCGCAGTGTTGCAAGTCGCTCATTCAGATGCAGGATTTGGGCTTCTAAATGTGCAACGAGCATGCATCTTGTGCAATAGTATGCACCCTCAATCGGCTGATCAAGGACTGCATACATTGCACAAGTAGCACACTAGATGACATTGTCAGGCATGGAGCTCTTCCTAATGGGGATCTACAATTTACTTGTGGAAGTTGTGAAGTGAAGATAGACTTGCTCACACGCAAATGCGCCTCCGCCCATACGCAGCCGCTCACACTTTGCTGCCCATGTGCAGCCGCTCAACACTTCGCCGCCAGTGCGCAGCCGCTCACACTTTGCCGCCCATACGCAGCCGCTTACATTTCGCCGCCCGTGCGCAGCCGCTTACACTTCGCCGCCCGTGCGCAGCCGCTTACACTTTGCTGTGCGTGCGCAACCGCTCACATTTTTTATTTTTACATTTTTTGTATTAAAAGAACAGAATCATAGAATGGTAGATTTGAAAGGGACCTCCAGGATCATTTGTTCCAACCCCCTTGCTCATTGCAGAATTCACTAAATCATCCCAAACAGATGTTTGAACACTTCTTTGTTTGAACACTTCCATTGAAGGAGAACTCAGCACCTCCTATGGTAAGCTGTTTCACTCATTGATCACCCTCACTGTCAGAAAGTTTTTTCTAATATCTAATTTGTGTCTCCTGCCTTTCAGTTTTATCCCATTGCTTCTAGTCTTTCCTTGTGCAAATGAGAATAGGGCTGATCTCTCTGCATTGTGACAGCCATTCAGATATTTGTAGACAACTATTAAGTCTCCTCTCAGCCTTCTTTTTGCAAGCTAAACACTCCCAGATCCTTTAACCATTCCTCATAGGACATGATTTGCAGACCGCTCAGCATCTTGGTAACTCTTCTCTGAACTTGCTCCAGATTGTCTGTCTTTTTTCAAGAGAGGTGCCCAGAAAAGTATTCTAGATGAGGTTTGACTAAGGAAGAGTAAAGGGGGATATTTACCTCACATGATCTACACTCTATGCTTCTCTTAATACAAGTCTTTTTCACATGTGCTGCTGCTTAGCCCAATTCCTCCCATTCTGTGTGTGGTGGTTTTTTTTTCATTTTTCTTGGCCAGATGTAGGACTTTGTATTTCTCCTTGTTAAATACTATTCTGTTAGTCACTGACCACTGTTCAAGCTTTTCTAAATCTTTAAGAATACTTTTTCTGTCTTCCCTAGTGTTAGCTAGTGTTACCCATCAATTCCCTCCTCCAGATCATTTATAAAAATGTTGAACAACACCGGGCCTAGGACAGAGCCTTGTGATACCCCACTTGATACATTCTTCCACTTGGATGTGTAGCCATTTATGACCACTCTTTGAATACGATCACTCAGCTAGTTGTGAATCCACCTAACAGTTGCCTTGTCAATCCCTTTGTCAAATGCTTTACTAAAGTCAAGATATACTATATCCACCACATTTCCCTGATCAACCCAGTCAGTGATTCTGTCATAGAAGGAAATTAGATTTGTCTGGCATGTAACAAACCCATGCTGGCACTGGTTAATTACTCCATTTTTATCTAAGTACTTGCATACATGCTGTTTAATAATTTAGTGACATTTTAGTGATCCTGCATTGAGCAGGGGGTTGGAGCATATGACTCTGGAGGTCCCTTCCAACTCTACCATTCTATGAATTTGTTCAACGATCTATCCCGGTATAAAAGTCAGGTTCACAGGCCTATAGTTTCCTGGATCCACCTTCTTCCCTTTTTTGAAGATAGGGACAACATTTTCTAATCTTCTGGGACTTCTCCTGTTCTCCAGATATTTTCAAAGATTTTGGCAAGTAGTTCAGCAATTACCTCCGCTGCTTTCTTTAGTGTCCTAGGATGTAATTCATCTGGACCTTGAGACATGAATTCATTTAAGTTAGCTAAGTGTTCCCTCACCATATCTCTGCTTATAGATAGCCTGCATTCTTGTATTCCTCCAATAGCACAGTTGATGTTACAGAGCAAACAAATGCAAAATAGGAATTTAAAAGTTTCTCCTTCTCCACATCATTCTTAACCAATTCACCGTTTTCATCTTGTAAGCATCCAATAGCATCTTTGACTTTTCTTTTGCTCTTGATATACCACCCAAATCCTTTTTTTATTGCTTTTGGCCTGTGTTGCAAACCTCAATTCATTATTAGAACATAACAGGCAAATGTGGTGGCTCATTTTTTGTGCTGCATTGCCATGCTGGAGTTGTAGGTTCACACCTGGGTAAGGGCAAAATCTGGATGGGATTTTTCCTTTGTAGCATCCATTGTGATAATTAGAATAGTGCCCACGTCAAGTAGCATAAAACAGGTTCCTATTGAATGACCTATCCTACCATTTATCAATACTGGATTACTCCAGGAGTTCTCCAAGACTGTGCAGCAGGAGAATCATGTTTTTTTAAATTGTCTGCCCTACAAATATGTTGTGCCCAGAGCACAACAGTACCTGTTGAGAATATTGCTTTACCACACACTGTTTAGTTTGTAAACAGTGCTACACTAGGGGGTGCCCATCTCCCTGTTTGCTTCATTTTGTTTTCTGTAACTCTTGTGTCAGCTTTGCTATATACATTTGGAAAGATTGAGCAGAACTGTCTCATTAACAATAGTTCAATGAGTTAATAACAGCTCAATTGCACTGCTTAGAGTCGCCATGGAGTCGCAGGATAATAATAATTTATACACACAGATAAGTCTGTGTACATATGCATTTTCTCTCTTACTTGTAAAGAGAACTATAAATAGCTACAACACTTGAAAACCCACAAAACTCACATTTATTTCCTACATATTTAAATCTAATTAAACTAAATTAAATATATGATAAATTCCTTGTCAATGGCAAAAGAATATGATGTAAACTGAGACAAAAAAGTCTAATTTGGTGGTATTGTCTTCTAATGATTATTTTTTAATTGCTATGCTATTTACATAATTATCTATTTTTTTCAGGATAAAAAACTGATAAAAGCATTTTTCGAGGTTCTTGCACATCCTCAAAATTACTTCAAATACACAGAGAGACATAAGGAGATATAACCTTGGTCATGCATTAAACTCTTACGGTCTAAAGTTTCTGCCTTCTTACGGCCTTATAAATAATACAAACTACAGCAAAGTCTTGCAGACAGAGGACCACAGTGCAAATGCACCAACACAATGCATGTGAGGATGATCACAATCCTTTATCTGCTTAGTTTAAAAAAAAAACTGCAGCATATAAAAATGGAAGACCAAGTGTTGAGCTTTATTGTATATTCTAAATACCCTACTACCTGCTCTACTAAATATCTAAGGATACTACAAACTTCAAACAGAAAAATCCTAATGCATTGTTTTTCCATATATGTGCACAAGGGACACTTTAAGACTCACTGAAAAAGAGAGCAAGAATACTTTCTGAGGCCATAATGCTTCTGTACAGAAATACTGAATGTAATTGTACAGTTTTAGTAAGCAAGAAATGAAATTCAGAATATTTTTATTTCTTATTTTTTCTCCTGATGGAACAAGAAATCGACCTACAATCAACTATGTAGATTTTTCAAAATTGTTGCTGGAGATTTGTTTGATGTCATATAAAAACTGTCACTAATTTGAGTGATGTTTGTAATATATTCTTTAAATGTCACATAGCTCATGTTACAGGTTTCTACTGTTACAAGTTGTCCTAAAATAATCAAAAACTCTGTTTCATGTCTGCCCTGACAAACATTTAATCCTCTTCCTAAGGCCGCCTGCAGATGAGCAGGTCGGATCTGGCTGCTAGGATTCTTGCCGCTAGACCCGACCCGAGCGCCTGCAGAGAGCAGCGCGTACTCACCCGCGGCTCTGGCTGTTTGATGTGCCGGCTTGCCGGGCAGCCGGCGCATGCGCAGACCGGAGCCGGCGCATGCGCAGATCGGAGCCGGCGGCCAGGCACTGACATTTCTCTGCTCTGCCCCGCAGAGAAATAGAACATGTTGCGGTTTGTTTGCCGCGCGAGATTTCAGTTTGTGCGTACAAACTGCAGCTGTCTGCCTAGGATTGCGTTTGCTAACGCAATCCTATGGCAGCTTCCAAGGACGGAAAATCCGCGGGAAATCTGGAGGCGGCCTAAGACAATATTGTGTTACTAGACATTGAAAAGTGCCATACAGCTGGGCAAACAACCTACATTGCCTTTTGAAAGAAAAAGTGCTTGAGCTGCTAACTACATGTCCAGTAGTCTACTGAGTTTACTGCAAACGCATACGGAACCTTCCAACTCCACTTTAGAACTGATTTCTCTGTCCTACTGAATAGAACCTCCGTTTTTTTAATCATAGGACTGGATAAATATCTAAATATGTTTTAAAACCTTATAGAAACCCCTTCTTCTCCTACGAGTCTCACAAAGTAAAGTTATGGGCTTGTAGAAGCTGGGGCACTGAGTCCAAGAATGTACTTACTTTTCTCACTGCTCTGTCCATCTGCAAAGCTGCTGCTCCTTTTATACAGCAGGCTACTTATTTATCTGCTCATAATGAGTGTAGTCCACTATATACAAGGGGTGGTGGCTTTGCAGGTGGACAGCAGAGGAACAACGGGGACAGTAAGTATGAAAGTGATATCGCCAGACTCAGACCCCCAGGCCTTATGAGCCATAATTTTAGTTTATTGGGTCATAGGATCTGGGAGAGTCTATTTAACCATTAATCTAAACCTATGATATGAAGTTACAAAGCATATATAAAATCACCTATTATTTTTTATGTCAGCCAAACAAGAATATGTTTTCTATATCTGTATGCATGTTGTTAAATGTGGCAAGTATGGTAAATGTGGAATAATTTCAGTAAGACCTCCCTCACACAGACGTTTTTTTAACAGCATTTATTGCTGCCTTTTCAGCGCAGCGCTAAAAGCTGTACAAGGCTGCCATTCATTTCAATGGGGCTGTTCACACAAGCGTCAAAACGCAGTATCTTCAATGGTGCGCTTTATCTTTAGCTGTTTTTAGCACTGCGTCACCCATAGAAATGAATGGGCAGCGTTGGCAGCACTGCTGAAAGTGCGGCACAGCTTGATGCCGCACTTTGGGCAGCTCTCAACGTAACGCTAGCTGCGTTACCAAAAAAGAAAAGTTATACTCATCGATGCTGACGCTGTCTGGATCCCTGATACTGCTTTCTGGGGCTCTGGGCACTTGTCAGAGGATCTTTTGCTAGTGATGGGGTATGAAGACCCCGCCTCCAGCAAGAGATTGCTCTGATTGGCTAATCCAGTGCCTATCACAGCCAGCACTGGATGAACCAATCACAGCCATTCAATGGATGAATGGCTTGCGGCTCAGCCATTCATAGTATGTTAGGCTGAATGAAGACAATGTCCATCTAGTCTAGCTTGTAATCAGAGCAATCTCTTGTTGGAGGCGTGGTCTTGAAACACGGTACGCACAAGAGATGCTCTGCAGGCATGGACAAGTGCCTGGAAGCCCGCAGGGATGGCAGACGACGCCTACTAGGTGAGTATTTGATTTGATTTTTTTTTTTTTGGGGCTTCCGTGGCTGCGTTATTAGCTGTGCAGCTAAAACGCTGGCATAATGCATGCCCTTCAAATGTATTAGACCCTGCCTATTGCCTCTTTATAGTACCCCTTTTAATGAATTCTGACAGCTAATCTATTCATTATGCACTGTTTGCACTTGTCATCATGCAGTTTGCCTATATGGCTGCCTTACTTAATACTGCAATGTTTTGTATACTAGAGACTTCTTCATAAAAAAATATGCATCATGCAAGCTAATGAAATAACATAACTAAAATGACTTACAATAGGTCATAAGTAGAGATGAGCGAACGTGTTCTTCCGAGCTTGATATTCGTGCGAATATTAGGGTGTTCGGGATGTTCGTTATTCGTAACGAACACCATGCGGTGTTCTGGTTATTTTCACTTCCTTCCCTGAGACGTTAGCGCGCTTTTCTGGCCAATTGAAAGACAGGGAAGGCATTACAACTTCCCCCTGTGACGTTCAAGCCCTATACCACCCCCCTGCTGTGAGTGGCTGGGAAGATCAGGTGTCACCCGAACATAAAAGTCGGCCCCTCCCGCGGTTCGCCTCAGATGCCGTGTGATTTAGATGAGGGACAGTGCTGTTTGTACCGGAGCTGCTGTAGGGAAAGAATTGGTAGTTAGTGTAGGCTTCAAGACCCCCCAAAGGTCCTTATTAGGGCCACTGATAGCTGTGTGTTGGCTGCTGTTAGCAGTGGCAATTTTTTTTTTCTCAAAATCGCCTCTGCAGACCGTTGCACCTGGCATTAGGGACAGAAGTGCTGCATAGGCAGGGAGAGTGTTAGGAGTGAGTGTAGCCTTCAAGAACCTCAACGGTCCTTTCTAGGGCCATATTTATCCGTGTGCAGTACTGTCCAGGCTGCTGTTAGCTGTGCTGCATTTTTTTTTGCTTCTCAAAATCGCTTCTGCAGAGCATTGCACCCTCCATTGATACTGCAGGGAAAGAATTGTATAGGCAGGGCCACAACACAGTTATTATTCATTGAATATATGCAGTGCTGCCTTTTGCTTGTAAAACAAGTGAAAATAATTCTATTTGTCCGGCCTCTGTCCGTCCTAAGGGCGGTGGACACGTGTCGGCTGCGTGTGACACCTTTAAAAATCATACGCACCCAGCTACGTTTTACTCCTGGCTTCGCCATTTGCTTTCCTTAATTGGGAAAAAAAATACCTGCTCTGCCACAGTTAATAACTCTGCTACCCTCACGTTCTGTGACACATTAGCAGGGACACAGCACAGTTATTAAACTTCTCATGTTCATAGAATATACGCAGTGCTGCCTTTTGGTGCCAAAAAACGGAAAATAATTCTATTTGTCCGGCCTCTGTCCGTCCTAAGGGCGGTGGACACGTGTCGGCTGCGTGTGACACCTTTAAAAATCATACGCACCCAGCTACGTTTTACTCCTGGCTTCGCCATTTGCTTTCCTTAATTGGGAAAAAAAATACCTGCTCTGCCACAGTTAATAACTCTGCTACCCTCACGTTCTGTGACACATTAGCAGGGACACAGCACAGTTATTAAACTTCTCATGTTCATAGAATATACGCAGTGCTGCCTTTTGGTGCCAAAAAACGGAAAATAATTCTATTTGTCCGGCCTCTGTCCGTCCTAAGGGCGGTGGACACGTGTCGGCTGCGTGTGACACCTTTAAAAATCATACGCACCCAGCTACGTTTTACTCCTGGCTTCGCCATTTGCTTTCCTTAATTGGGAAAAAAAATACCTGCTCTGCCACAGTTAATAACGCTGCTACCCTCACGTTCTGTGACACATTAGCAGGGACACAGCACAGTTATTAAACTTCTCATGTTCATAGAATATACGCAGTGCTGCCTTTTGGTGCCAAAAAACGGAAAATAATTCTATTTGTCCGGCCTCTGTCCGTCCTAAGGGCGGTGGACACGTGTCGGCTGCGTGTGACACCTTTAAAAATCATACGCACCCAGCTACGTTTTACTCCTGGCTTCGCCATTTGCTTTCCTTAATTGGGAAAAAAAATACCTGCTCTGCCACAGTTAATAACTCTGCTACCCTCACGTTCTGTGACACATTAGCAGGGACACAGCACAGTTATTAAACTTCTCATGTTCATAGAATATACGCAGTGCTGCCTTTTGGTGCCAAAAAACGGAAAATAATTCTATTTGTCCGGCCTCTGTCCGTCCTAAGGGCGGTGGACACGTGTCGGCTGCGTGTGACACCTTTAAAAATCATACGCACCCAGCTACGTTTTACTCCTGGCTTCGCCATTTGCTTTCCTTAATTGGGAAAAAAAATACCTGCTCTGCCACAGTTAATAACTCTGCTACCCTCACGTTCTGTGACACATTAGCAGGAAAACAGCACAGTTATTAAACTTAGATTATTCATTCACTAGAGGCAGTGGGGCCTTTCGTTTTCAAAAAAGGGAAAAAATTATATTTGGCCTGCAGTCTTGCGCCAATTTATTTCCTGCCTGTGAAATCAAATCACTGGTAATACAGCATGCTGAGGGGTAGGGGTAGGCCTAGAGGACGTGGACGCGGCCGAGGACGCGGAGGGCCAAGTCAGGGTGTGGGCACAGGCCAAGCTCCTGATCCAGGTGTGTCGCAGCCGACTGCTGCGCGATTAGGAGAGAGGCACGTTTCTGGCGTCCCCACATTCATCGCCCAATTAATGGGTCCACGCGGGAGACGGTTATTAGAAAATGAGCAGTGTGAGCAGGTCCTGTCCTGGATGGCAGAAAGTGCTTCGAGCAACCTATCGTCTACCCACAGTTCTGCGCCGTCCACTGCTGCCAATCCGAATCCTCTGTCTGCTGCTCCTCCTTCCTCCCAGCCTCCTCACTCCACTACAATAACACCTGCTCAGGAGCGGGAGCACTCCCAGGAACTGTTCTCGGGCCCCTGCTTAGATTGGGCAGCAGCGGTTCCTCTCCCACCAGAGGAGTTTATCGTCACTGATGCCCAACCATTCGAAAGTTCCCGGGGTCCGGGGGAAGAGGCTGGGGACTTCCGCCAACTGTCTCAACAACTTTCTGTGGGTGAGGAGGACGATGACGATCAGACACAGTTGTCTTGCAGTGAGGTAGTAGTAAGGGCAGTAAGTCCGAGGGAGCAGCGCACAGAGGATTCGGAGGAAGAGCAGCAGGACGATGAGGTGACTGACCCCACCTGGTGTGCAACGCTTACTCAGGAGGACAGGTCTTCAGAGGGGGAGTCAAGGGCATCAGCAGGGCAGGTTGCAAGAGGCAGTGCGGTGGCCAGGGGTAGAGGCAGGGCCAGACCGAATAATCCACCAACTGTTTCCCAAAGGGCCCCCTCGCGCCATGCCACCCTGCAGAGGCCGAGGTGCTCTAAGGTCTGGCAGTTTTTCACAGAGACGCCTGACGACCGACGAACAGTGGTGTGCAACCTTTGTCGCGCAAAGCTCAGCCGGGGAGCCAACACCAACAGCCTCACCACCACCACCATGCGCAGACATATGATGGCCAAGCACCCCGCAAGGTGGGACGAAGGCCGTTCAGCGCCTCCGGTTTGCACCCCTGCCTCTCCCCCTGTGCCCCAACCTGCCACTGAGATGCAACCCCCCTCTCAGGACACAGGCACTACCGTCTCCTGGCCTGCACCCACACCCTCACCTCCGCTGTCTTCGGCCCCATCCAGCAGTGTAGCTCAGCGCACCGTCCAGCCGTCGCTTGCGCAACTGTTGGAGCGCAAGCGCAAGTACGCCGCCACGCACCCGCACGCTCAAACGTTAACCGTCCGCATAGCAAAATTCATCAGCCTTGAGATGCTGCCGTATAGGGTTGTGGAAACGGAGTCCTTCAAAAGTATCATGGAGGCGGCGGCCCCGCGCTACTCAGTTCCCAGTCGCCACTACTTTTCCCGATGTGCCGTCCCAGCCCTGCACGACCACGTCTCCCGCAACATTGTACGCGCCCTCACCAATGCGGTTACTGCCACGGTCCACTTAACTACGGACACGTGGACAAGCACAGGCGGGCAGGGCCACTACATCTCCCTGACGGCACATTGGGTGAATTTAGTGGAGGCTGGGACAGAGTCAGAGCCCGGGACCGCTCACGTCCTATCCACCCCCAGAATTGCGGGCCCCAGCTCTGTGGTGGTATCTGCGGAGGTGTATGCTTCCTCCACTAAAGCACCCTCCTCCTCCTCCTCCTCTGTCTCGCAATCAAGATGTGTTAGCAGCAGCATGTCGCCAGCAGTCGGTGTCGCGCGGTGTGGCAGCACAGCGGTGGGCAAGCGTCAGCAGGCCGTGCTGAAACTACTCAGCTTAGGCGATAAGAGGCACACGGCCCACGAACTGCTGCAGGGTCTGACACAGCAGACCGACCGCTGGCTTGCGCCGCTGAGCCTCCAACCGGGCATGGTCGTGTGTGACAACGGCCGTAACCTGGTGGCGGCTCTGCAGCTCGGCAGCCTCACGCACGTGCCATGCCTGGCCCACGTCTTTAATTTGGTGGTTCAGCGCTTTCTGAAAAGCTACCCACGCTTGTCAGACCTGCTCGTAAAGGCGCGCCGGCTCTGCGCACATTTTCGCAAGTCCCACACGGACGCTGCCACCCTGCGCACCCTGCAACATCACTTTAAGCTGCCAGTGCACCGACTGCTGTGCGACGTGCCCACACGGTGGAACTCTACGCTCCACATGTTGGCCAGGCTCTATGAACAACGTAGAGCTATAGTCGAATACCAACTCCAACATGGGCGGCGCAGTGGGAGTCAGCCTCCTCAATTCCTTTCAGAAGAGTGGGCCTGGTTGGCAGACATCTGCCATGTCCTTGGTAATTTTGAGGAGTCTACCCAGGTGGTGAGCGGCGATGCTACAATCATTAGCGTCACCATTCCTCTGCTATGCATCTTGAG
Organism: Eleutherodactylus coqui; assembly: GCF_035609145.1. Lineage (NCBI taxonomy): Eukaryota > Metazoa > Chordata > Amphibia > Anura > Eleutherodactylidae > Eleutherodactylus > Eleutherodactylus coqui. Next base: position 271,736,127 of record NC_089837.1, on the reverse strand, counting down.
AAATTCCCTGCAAACCATAAAGGCAGCTGCTTTGCGCTCGGAAACGGGGGCGGGGGAAGACAGTATGCCGCTGGATAGTCAGGGCACCCTCCTGTCTATTTCTCAGCGCGTACAGGAGGAGGAGGAGGAGGAGCATGAGGAGGATGAGGAGGAGGGGGAAGAGACAGCTTGGGCCGCTGCTGACGGTACACCGGCTGATTGCCTGTCATCCTTTCAGCGTGTATGGCCTGAGGAGGAGGAGGAGGAGGAGGAGGAGGAGGAGGAGGAGGATCCTGAAAGTGATCTTCCTAGTGAAGACAGCCATGTGTTGCGTACAGGTACCCTGGCACACATGGCTGACTTCATGTTAGGATGCCTTTCTCGTGACCCTCGCGTTGCACGCATTCTGGCCACGACGGATTACTGGGTGTACACACTGCTCGATCCACGGTATAAGGAGAACCTGCCCACTCTGATTCCCGAAGAGGAAAGGGGTTCGAGAGTGTTGCTATACCACAGGACCCTTGCGGACAAGCTGATGGTAAAATTCCCAGCCGACAGCGCTAGTGGCAGAAGGCGCAGTACCGAGGGCAAGGTAGCAGGGGATGTGCGTAGATCGAGCAGCATGTACATCCCAGGCAGTGCAACAGTCTTTAAGGGCCTGGCCAGCTTTATGGCTCCCCACCAAGACTGTGTCACCGCTCCCCAGTCACGGCTGAGTCGGCGGGAGCACTGTAAAAGGATGGTGAGGGAGTACGTAGCGGATCGCACGACCATCCTTGGTGACGCCTCTGCCCCCTACAACTACTGGGTGTCGAAGCTGGACACGTGGCCTGAACTAGCGCTGTATGCCCTGGAGGTGCTTGCTTGTCCTGCGGCTAGCGTCTTGTCGGAGAGGGTGTTTAGTGCGGCTGGGGGAATCATCACAGATAAGCGTAGCCACTTGTCAACCGACAGTGCCGACAGGCTAACACTCATCAAGATGAACAAAGGCTGGATTTCCCCAGACTTCTGTTCTCCACCAGCGGACAGCAGCAATACGTAAGCAATACATAGGCTGCACCCGCGGATGGAAGCTACGTTCTCTCTCACCATCCAAAACGGGGACATTTCTGCTTCATCAATCTGTGTCTAATATTCCTCCTCCTCCTCCTGCTCCTCCTCCTGAAACCTCATGTAATCACGCTGAACGGGCAATTTTTCTTAGGGCCACAAGGCTCACTCAAATAATTTTTCTGAACAATTTTTATAAGTTTCAATGCGCTTAAAAGCGTTGGAACTTTAACTTGAACCAATTTTTCGTTACACTGGGCTGCCTCCAGGCCTAGTTACCACTTAAGCCACATTAACCAAAGCGATTCACCTGCCATCTTGGTTGGGCATGGCCAATTTTTACTGAGGTACATTAGTACTGTTGGTACACCAAATTTTTGGGGCCCTCACCTACAGTGTAATCATAGCAATTTGTATGTTCTTCGCCTGCACTCATGGTACAGAAAGGTGTGTGGGGTTGGCCTACACTTTAGCTACATAAATGTAACTTGGGCCTTGGCTATACTAAGGCTACTGAAATGGAACTAAGACTGCGCTCCCGCTATACTGCTGCTTCGGAATTGTTACTGGGGCCTGTCTTGAGTGCTACTATTGCTGACATGGAACGAAGACTGCGCTCCCGCTATACTGCTGCTTCGGAATTGTTACTGGGGCCTGTCTTGAGTGCTACTATTGCTGACATGGAACGAAGACTGCGCTCCCGCTATACTGCTGCTTCGGAATTGTTACTGGGGCCTGTCTTGAGTGCTACTATTGCTGACATGGAACGAAGACTGCGCTCCCGCTATACTGCTGCTAGTGATATGTTAGTGGGGCCTGTCCTAATGCTACGGCTGAAATGTTACGAATTCTGGCCTCTGCCTATACCGCTGCTAATGGTATGTCTCTGGGGTGTGGAAACAGAGGCTTCCCAAAGACATGATGGCGGCGAGGCCATTTCCCACCAACGCGGTTACTGTAAAGGTGCATATAACCACGGACACGTGGAGAGGACACGTAGTGCCTCAAAAACATCCCCCTCCTCCTCCAACAGGGAAAACATTCTTGGCAAATGTCTTTGCATTGGTTCGTCTGGTGGCAGTCCAAGAATTTCACCTTTACCGACACAACGAGAGCCCCCACACCATCCCCCTGCCACGGCCCACTTAATCCTGGCCGCATTCCGAAAACCAACAAAATACAACCGTGCTACTAGGTCCTCAGTCACCACCACATTACCACCAACGCGGTTACTGTTAAGGTACATATTACCAGTCTGACTGGGGCATGCAGACACCTTGACAGAATGAATAGTGTGTGGCACATAGGTTCCCCATTGCTATGCCCACGTGTGCAGCTCCTGATGGCGGTGGCACAGGATTCTATTTCTCATTGCTTCTGTACAGCATTGTGGGCTATCGCCCCGCCCCTTTTAAAGAGGGCCGCTGCCTAGCCATGCCAACCCTCTGCAGTGTGTGCCTGCGGTTCCTCCTCATGGCAGACGCACTTCTAAATAGACATGAGTGTGGCGTGGCATGAGGGCAGCTGAAGGCTGCGCAGGGACACTTTGGTGTGCGCTGTGGGGGGGAGGGGGGGCGGTTGGTCAGCATGTAACCCAGGAGAAGTGGCAGCGGAGTGTCATCCAGGCAGTGATTGTGCTTTGTTGTAGCTAGTGTGGTGCTTAGCAAAGGTATGCCATGCTAATGAGGGCTTTTCAGAAGTAAAAGTTGTTGGGAGGGGGGGGGGCACTCTTGCCGGTATTGTGGCTTAATAGTGGGACCTGTGAACTTGAGATGCAGCCCAACATGTAGCCCCTCGCCTGCCCTATCCGTTTCTGTGTCATTCCCATCACTTTCTTGAATTGCCCAGATTTTCACACATGAAAACCTTAGCGAGCATCGGCGAAATACAAAAATGCTCTGGTCGCCCATTGACTTCAATGGGGTTCGTTGTTCGAAACGAACCCTCGAGCATCGCGGGAAGTTCGTTCCGAATAACGAACACCCGAACATTTTGGTGTTCGCTCATCTCTAGTCATAAGGCAAGTATGGGTCTTTAAAAGGGTCAGTAAATAAATATAATGTGTGAAGACTGGAATTGTAGTGTCACAGAGATAGAAAAGTATCTATGAAATATAAAAAAATATATTTGAAAACTTGAACACCTGGGAGTTTCGACTCAGAAGTCACCTACATTTTCTATTTTGGATATTTTATACTGTATAAAGTTGTTTGCACTTAGGCACTGAAGTCTTTTTAAGTAACACTCTATATATTGGCTTGTTAAAAATTAGTTCATTTATGCAGATAGAGCAATACAAATATGTTCTCTGGTTCAAGCTTCATGTTCCATTTGCCAGCCTTGTTAGACATAGAAGTTTTTCAGATTCACCCGTGGTGAATCGCTAACCCAAACAGCCAATCAGCAGTTTCAGGGATTTTAATGTGACACATTGCACAGCCTGCTGTATGAATGGTTGTTTTCATTCTGCTCCATTTATACAGTAGCTTGAAAGGAATTAATGGACAACTTAGCAGCTGTTATGTCTTAAGTGACTATTTAGAACGACCAAAGGGAAAAAGTTTCAGGTCCGAAGACAGAGTCTATCCAGTGGGCAGAAATTCCTGAATGTTCTAGACTAACTTAGAGCATTTTAGTAAAAATGGCAACCTAGCATACCAGAACCAATCAAACTGACCCCTCAAGTGGAGCACACACCCCAAAAAGGGCAACCTCGCTGTAGAATGGAAGTCGAGAACCAGAACGATGTGTACTGGTGAAACCTAGCACTAAACCATGGAAACATTGGAGAACAAAGTACAAAGCTAACTTTAACTGAACTATTGAAAGCTAAACCATGGAAGTCACTGAACAAATCGGCACTGTCTGATGGCCAGTACACTAGAGGTATAACCAGTAACTTTTGTACCAAGGGCTGGATTAATTTCTCGTACATGGAAACTGGTAGGCTGACTGGGCTGAAAAAGAATTCTCTCTTTTTCCAATGCAGAATAACACCGTTCATGTGCGCCCAGCGTATCGCATGGTCTGTGGCTGCTGTGCTGACATCACCAAGACGCATCTCCTCTAACAAGAAGTCACAGCACTGTTGGTGCCATGACAGTCCCAGTAGCTCAGTCTGACACTTTTGCTGTGTTTGAAATATGGAAATGTTTTTGTGTTTATTTTGCTGTTTGTGTTTTCTTTTTAAACCTCCCCTAATAAAGGTTTTTTTCTGCATTATTTTTTTTAATAAATCTAATTCCCCCTCCTCTTCTGTCTACAGCCTATATATATATACCTGCCTGCTGATGCTCCTTTTCTTTGGTCTGATGATGCTTCCTTTATACAAGTCTCGTGGGTAGATGATGTCTCAACGTAAGTTCAGGATACAAAAATATAAACTTTTATTATAACAGATAATGGCAAAAGAATAACAATTATGCACATTTAAATAGCAAGAAAAATTAAGTAGCTTTTGCAGTTCTGCTTTACTATCCTAACTATCGCTAACTAGGAATAACAAATCACTATTATATATGTACAGAAGTTTAGTTCAACAGTAGGTAAGTACACAGTATCAACAATGCATTTAAAAGCGGGAATAAACATCCTTTTAATGTTAGGTTATACCTTAGTATTTGCGGTTTGCCAAAGCGTGATTAATGGAATAAACTACAGCTAGCAAGAAAGAAGATACTTAAAGTATCCAAACGTCTCTGTCTCCTTTACGGAATAATCTTCCCTTTTTCTGAATTGCTGTGCTACACTTTCCTGTGATGTGATTAGTATGCTTGTATAGTCCCTAACAATACTTTTTCCTTAAAGCCAACTCCACTTACGACCTGATGCAGGAAGGACACTTGCGCTCCTGACCCGAATCTTAGTGCGTGATTCTGATTCCCCCTGTTATGGAGTTGTCAGTCATCGCTCACTGTAGCAGCACTTCTGGTAGCCTGAATGCTCTCTGTAGTGAACACTGGTTAGATACAGGCTAAAAACCAACAGGCTATCATATCCAGCACTTCTCCATTTAGCACTTCGCCTCTACTATCTATAATCTTATTTACCTTGGCACCTTAGACTAGAGCATAATTCACAAGCATAATTCGTAGTGTTGGGGGGTCACAAGGGGACCCGTCAGCTGATGCTGTCTGCTTCCCAATCAGTTTAAATCATGCGAGTATACTCGAAGGAATTCTATGGACTCCACACCGTATGTGTTAACCAAAGAAATGCCTGTTTAATGTACAATGTATTCAATCTTTATACAGTCCTACGAAGCGAGTGGCTTTATGCCAGATACAATTAAAATTAATAAGCACATATATTGATTTAGAACATCTCAGCCTCTTATCAGTATGTCTTCTTCTGTGTAGCTGTAATCAGGAGGTATATTCCTGTAAGCTTGTTAGTAAGTTTCAACTAGAATTGTTTAAAGATAAGAACAGGACAGAAACCTAACGGTAATCCAATTAATATTTCCAGGTGGATCATTCTAACTGAAATCTAACATTTTTCTCAAGTGAAAGTTAAAATTAATACAGATATATATGTGTATTATAGCAGACAAGCAAAGAGACAAAATGGAGTCTCTGTAGTCTATTTTTAAAGCGTCAGCCCTTACACGTATAAGCTTAAACCTTTAGCAGAAGAAGACGCAAATTATAAACACATAATTATTCTGTGAAATACACTTATCTTTCTCTATTTAAAAGCATAGACCAGAATTAACCCCTCACATACTCCCCCATTTGGACATAGGATCCACCATCATGCTAGGTACTTCACCCGAGTGGTGCCGGCTCCTGCCAGATTCCCTAGAGTCATGTGGTGGTCCCAAAGTCCATCTGGGTTAAAGTTTAGCAAAAGCCTTTTGACTACAACGTGTGGTGCAAGACATGATTAACTTTAAAGCAATATATATATATATATGACGAGCAAAATCATCACTACTTGAAGCATACTTTGTAAAATTCCCGTGAACCACCCTCCTAAACCAGAGAACCAATTGGCAGGGTTCAAAGAACTAAATGTGTTACCCCACCAGCTATCTCTGGTTTCTGAGTTTTCATTTGTCCATGCAAGCAGTTCTTTCGACGGAACAGGAACAGCCAGGAAAGGAAAACTAGTGGCACCAGGTGTGTGTACAAGTCCAACAGTCTTTCACCTGTGAGGTGTTCAGTCCATCTACCAGTATTTGGTGGTGTCTAACAAAGTGGCTCTGGGCATTGTCATTTTGCACCCTCTCATAAGGGCGAAGCATGGAGTGAGGAGTCCAAAAAAGTCCAACAATAAACAAAATGTCCTTCATTTTCCTTCTCATGGGGGGGCAAAGCAGGGCGTGAAAAGTCCCATTAGTCCCAAGACAAGCAACAGTTCCTTCAATTTTCACCGAAGTAGGTGTGATCAGCAGGACCTGATAGGGCCCCTTGAATCTGGGCCCTAGGGATTTCCAGACACGCCTCTTTATGACCACCCAGTCTCCAGGTTGTAGGGAGTGAGATCCCTTTAAGTTGTCTGGGTCTGGAATGGGAGAAAAAGACTAGATTCTGGGTTACTGTTAGTTGGTCACAGAGGTGCTTTACATATCCGGCTACTGTGTCATAGCCCTGCTGTAGGGACTGTGGATGATACAGCCCCAATCTTGGCACAGAGCCAAACAAAACTTCTTTTAACTTAAGCGTACCATTTAGTCTTTTCACTTTGTCTAAACTCTGCGGGTGGTATGGGGTGTGAAACGCTTGTTCCACCCCAAGGGCTGACATCACCTCTCGCATCACTTCACCTGTAAAATGTGTACCTCTATCACTCTCAATTGTCTCTAGTACCCCGTATCTGCGGATTACCTCATTCATGAGCTTCTGTGCGGTTACCTGCTTATTTACTTTAGTAACAGGGTAGGTCTCCAACCTGAAAAGAAATCAACAACAACAAGCACATATTCATACTTCCCAACAAGTGGGAGCTGAATGTAGTCAATTTGCAATCCCTGAAATGGGTAGAGTGGTCTAGGCAAGTGTTATGTGGCAAATTTACTTCTGCCCTGTTGCTTACGGCAAAGATCATGCAAAATTGGACAAATGATGCAGCAGCTACAGAAAACCCAGGAGCCACCCGTCCTTGTTCAAGCGTCGACATCATTGCTGCTTTGAGAGGTGCGTCTTTCCGTGCATCAGCTGGGCCATCATGGGGCACAGGGACTGTGGTAGGCAATTGCTGTTGACTGCTCGCCATACGCCGTCCCGTTGCTGCTGTTCCCATATTTAGTCCATTTGTCTTTTTCTTCCTTGCTGGCTTGTAACTGTAAAGTCTTTAGCATATCAAAGTCCAAGTTTTTATCAAAGTCCAAAGTTTTTATCAAAGTCCAAAGTTTAGTCAAAGTCCAAAGTTATTGTTAAATTCTTCTTTTCTTCCACGGCTTGAGGGCCGCTGCCTTTGCTGTGTAGACTGTGATGGCATTGCCTCTTGTTTCTCTGGTGTAGGAATTGGTGTGAGCTTTCCACTTTGTCAGGTAGAAGTAGGGCCTCCGTGAGACTCTGCGCCGCTGCACCATTCTTAATTGGCTGTCCTTCTGAGGTAAAAAAAAAACTGTCTGGCCTTCCATGTTGGGCCGTAATCATGAGCTATGCCAAATGCATACCGGGAGTCAGTGTAAATGTTTGCCGTCTTACCTTCTACCACTCTACACGCCTCAGTGAGGGCCTTCAGTTCCGCTTCTTGTGCTGAGACATGTGGGGGCATTCTGCTTTTAGGACATCTTGTTGTGTGACCACTGCAAAACCTGTTACAAACCTTCCCTCGTCATTTAGGTATCTGGATCCATCCACAAACAGCTCAAACTGGGGGTTCTGCAGGGGCTTGTCTGTGACATGCGCAAACCCAGCCGTTTCCTGGGCCATGAGGGCTACACAGTCATGCTGGTTTCCGATGTCAAATGCCTCCTGTTCATCAGTCAGGGAGTTGTAAAACAACTGATCCCCTGTACTTATTCCCCCATTTGAATCTACGTCACCTAATGGAAGTAAGGTGGCTGGATTCAAGGTGGTGCACCTTTTGGAATGAGATGTTCGAGGAGGACTGCACTGCGAGTTCCATTTTTATCTGCCTGGCAAGAGACAGATGTCTACGGCTTACCTGAGTCAGGATACCATGTATGTCATGTGGGGTGTAGATCACCATGGTGTGATCTAGGACAACGCCGGACCTTTGTCCAGTAGTGCCTGGACTGCTAGAACCGCTCGGACGCATGATAGAAACCCTCTAGCCACCGCGTCAAGATGGGCACTGTAGTATGCTACAGGTCGCTTTTTGTCACCATGCATTTGTGTCAGTACAGCGGTGGCGTGTCCCGCCATCTCAGTGATGTACATCTGGAAAGGTTTGTCATAGTCTGTCAGCCCCAGTGCGGGTGCACTGGTTATCTGTACTTTCTCTGCGGGGTCAGGGCAAATGGCCGTGAACCCAAACAGTAGTACAGAGGCTGCATGGTCAGGGAGGCAGAGCGTATCCACGGCCGACAGTATGAGTCCAGTCCCAAAAAGGTACGCAACTGAGCATGGGAGGTGGGAAGTTGCATGTCACTTACCACCTTCGTGCGTTCCGGCGTCAGGTGTTTAGTACCTGGACCTAGGCAGGGGCCGAGGAACACTATGTGAGATTTGCAGAACTGAAGTTTCTCTTTGCTGGTTTTGCAGCCATTCTACTCTGATGGAGGAAACACAAAAGTCTTAGTGATGCATTGAGGCAACTATTTGGGTGAGGAGCACACAAAAGTAAGTCATCAACATATTACAAGGGGGCAGTGCCCTCGGGAATTGGCCAGGTGTCTAATACCAGCTTCATGCATCTGGTGAACTGGTTTTGGGCTATTCCGTGCCCCTTATGGCAGCACTGTCCAACAGTACTGCTTTCCTCTGAAAATAAATGCAAACAAATACTGACAGTCTGGCCGGCACTTTAACCCCTTAATGACGCAGCCATTTTTCTTTTTCTATTTCGTTTTTTCCTCCCCCCTTTAAAAAAAATCATAACTCCTTTATTTATCCATCGACGTCGCTGTATGAGGGCTTGTTTTTTGCGGGACGAGTTGTATTTTTCAATAGTGCTATTTAAAGTACCATATAATGTACTGAAAAACTTTTTAAAAATTCTAAGTGGAGTAAAATGGAAAAAAAAACGACATTTCGCCATCTTTTAGTGCGTCTTGTTTTTACGGCGCACAAACGGCAACAAAAACAACATGATAACTTTATTCTATGGGTCGGTAGGATTACTAGGATACCAAACTTGTATAGTTTTTTTTTCACTATACTCTTTTTTTTTTTTCAAAGACATTACATTTTTTTCAATTATTTCCTGCTGTCATTTTGCGCGCAATAACTTTTTTATTTTTGCGTTGACGTAGTTGAGCAAGGTCTCATTTTTTGCGGGATGTCCTGTAGTTTACGTTGGTACCATTTTGGAATACATACGACTTTTTGATCGCTTTTTGTTGCATTTTTTCTGGGAGACAGGGTAACTAAAAAAGTGCATTTCTGGCGTTCTTAATTTTTTTTTTTCGGACGACGTTCACCGTGCAGGAAAAATAATGTGCTACTTTGATAGTTCGGACGTTTACGGACGCGGCGATACCAAATACATATTTTTAATTTATTATTTAGATTTTTTAATAATAGATATGACAAAAGGGGGGTGATTTAAACTTTTACAACTTTTTTTTTTTTCAATTAAAAAAAACTTTATTGATTGTTTTTTTTACATTACTTTGAAGTCCCCCTGGGGGACTTTAAGATGCGATGCTTTGATCGCTCCTGCAGTATGACGTAATGCTATAGCATTACGTCATACTGCTTTTTGACAGGCAGTCTACCAAGCCACCCTGTGTGGATGGCTTCATAGGCAGTCTGTTAAGGCAGCCCTGGGGCCTTTCATTAGGCCCCCGACTGCCATGACACCTGCACGGCTCCCCCGATCTCACCGCGGGGGGGCCGTGCGGGACCCCCGAACATCGTTCGGGGGATTTAAATGCCGCTGTCAGAATTGACAGCGGTATTTAAATGGTTAATAGCCGCGATCGGCCGCTCGCGGCTATTGCCCGCGGGTGTCAGCTGTTGTAAACACCTGACGCCTACACTGTATGAAGAGAGGTTGCATCGCAACCTCTTTTCATACATACCCCGCGGCCACAGGACGTACCGGTACGTCCTTGGTCGTGAAGGGGTTAAACTCTTTCTGTTAACGGGGAACAAAAGGGGGTATTGGCTGGGAAGACACATTCCTTAAGGGCTTTAAGTTAACATAAAGAAGAGACAGTGTCTGCACTTGCATCTTCCTGGACATGTGCCAGGGGGTACTGACGGACCAAGGGGGCTAAGAGCTTGTTCCTCTGCGTGCGTAAGAGTGAGGACAGGGAGAGGTGTCGCTTGGTCTGCTGCCATCCGACAGAAGGTCGGGTGACTTTCAGACCCGGGGTGTATACGAGCCTCACCGGACGGGTGAAGTTTGATACAACATCCCAAGGGTCCCATCACGTCAGTTCCCAATATGCTTTCAGGACCTTCCAGCACAAGGAAGCGCGTGAGGCATCGTGACCCTTTAAGCATTACCTCAAGCGGTTCAGTTTCTGCCAGCTGAATTGGCACTCCTGAAACCCCTTGCACCGATTACCGCTAGACAATCAGGCTGGTATTCTATTTCAAATAGATCATAACCTTGTTGCAAAAAGAAAAAAAAAATGTAAAAATAGCTGACCTGCAATACCTAGATCACCTATGTCTTCTCCTCCCCCCCTTTGAACTAGGATACTTAATTGGAAGAAGAGTAGCCGGGTTCAAGGTAGTAGCAACATTAAAAAGAATGACAAGAGCACATTGTAGCTGGATTTGACAGGCCAGAAATAAGTGCTTGGGTTGCACTTGCGTGTATATGCCCCGGATGTCATGAGGGGTGAGGACCACTAGGGGTAGTTCAATACCAACTCTGAAGATTTGTCAACCATTGCCTGTACTGCTGCCACCGCACACACACGAGGGAGCTCCTCGAGCCACTGGATCCAGCCTCATGGAGTAGTATCCAAGTGGCCGTGGTTGTCCTCCGTGCCTTTGTGTCAATACTGTCGTCATATGGCCAGAAAATTCAGTACAGAAAAGAATAAATGATAAAGTGTAAAAGGGTGAGAAATGAGCTTCAAGGGTGAGAGAGAGAGAGAGAGAGAGAGAGAGTCATTGAAAGACAGTCATAGAGTAGTTGCATAAGAGAGGAAACAGAGTGAATCCATGGGCGGCAGTATGAAACAAGGCCCAGAAAGGTGCGGAGTTTGGCAGCAGGTGTAAGTACAGGTATGGCCGTTTGCGTGTTTCTCCTACAGAACTTTCTCTCAGAGACAGTACAGTACTAACAGCATTTAGCAGTGATACAGACATTCAACCAATCACAGAACTGACATTTACCCAAAAAGCAAAAATATACCTTAAAATCCCTATATGTTTTCTATTTTTAAAACCGTATAATTCACGTAATTCATTACAAGTTTCTTATTTTATCAACGTCTGTCTTTCTTCTATGACTTTGAATTGTATCTCTCTATGAAACAGATTTTTGGAAAGCGGCCAGAACATTCAGACCTTGCACAACATTAATCATTAGTAATTATAAGAGGTATATTTCTCTGCACAGACTATCAAAGACAGACGGCAGGGGAATAGTTAAACACATAGAAAAGACAACATGCTAAGCGCTTCTGACAGCGCAACATTTTTAACCCTTGTATTCTTAAAGGCCCCTCCGACGTGAGTGGGGTATAACTTTCTTACACTTTCTTGTAGAAGACTAAGACGTATAACAAAGATTAGATTACATAACATCAAGACATACAAGACAAACAATATTGGTTATTTGTCACATAATTGTCCACAGATTCTGAATGAACTTGCTTTATGTCCCAAAGGAACACAGACTATAAAAGAATTCCCTTTCTCTGATAACTCATTACTGCCGCATCTACACTTGCCTCTATCCATCTGTCTAACATACTTTTATCCAACCTTTGACTATCTCTGAATCTTTTCCAAACTTGTTGGTCTAAGATTCCCAAAATTTTAACCTGCTTTTCTCAACAACTTGCTAGATTCTCTCCCCACGGCTAACTTGCTTTCTCCTGTACTATTGCCAGAACTCATAGTTAAAGGTTCCCGCCTTTTTAAGTCCTATCTGTTTATATATTTTATAGGCTTGCCTACAGATGTCCTTCCCTTCCCCCAATCTTATTATCTCAATGGGTGTCAGGAAAGTCTGAGACTGGTCAGACACCATTCTAACTATGGAGTTACCTCTTGATTTACCACTATTGTCCCTACTGCCAAGTCCGCAATTGGCAGGATACTTATGGACTTTTCAGTCCCTTCTGCCATGTCCGCAACGGGCAGGATATTTATTTAGGGCCCTCCTGCCAAGTATTGGCAGGATACTTCTCTTCTGCGAGTCCGCAACTGGCAGAAATACTTATGGACTTTTCAGTCCCTTCTGCCTCGTCCGCAACGGGCAGGATATTTATTTACTACTATACTTACGGGGATAGAGGAAGGACCACGGCTTGCCTTGCTGGGCGGCTTTTAGTAATCTTATTACAAATTACAGCTAACATTATGAGTCCGGCAAAAAGCAATAATTTCTACAGCAGACAGCATGGCAATATACACACAAGGGTTCTTCCGTCTAGCATGGTTACTAAGAACACCGTAAATAACAGGCAGAAGTGTCCTATAAACATGCAGCGACTAACCTTCTGTCGACACGTGACTGAAGTCAGGGGAACCCAGAGCTGGAGTGGTAAGTCAAGGGCTTACCTTACACCAGTGTTTTGTAGATCTGGGGTCCCGTGGCCTCTAGTTCGGCTGGTTGGCAGGTAGGGTCGTCAGGTATCGGCTGCAGGTAAGGAGTTAGCTTCTGTCCCTCGTTGGAGTGCCAAGTATTGTTGGGGGGTCACAAGGGGACCCGTCAGCTGATGCTGTCTGCTTCCCAATCAGTTTGAATCATGCGAGTATACTCGGCGGAATTCTATGGACTCCACACCGTATGTGTTAACCAAAGAAATGCCTGTTTAATGTACAATGTATTCAATCTTTATACAGTCCTACGAAGCGAGTGGCTTTATGCCAGATACAATTAAAATTAATAAGCACATATATTGATTTAAAACATCTCAGCCTGTTATCAGTATGTCTTCCTCTGTGTAGGTGTAATCAGGAGGTACATTCCTTGTTAGTAAGTTCCAACTAGAATTGTTTAAAGATAAGAACAGGACAGAAACCTAACGGTAATCCAATTAATATTTCCAGGTGGATCATTCTAACTGAAATCTAACATTTTTCTCAAGTGAAAGTTGAAATTAATACAGATATATATGTGTATTATAGCAGACAAGCAAAGAGACAAAATGGAGTCTCTGTAGTCTATTTTTAAAGCGTCAGCCCTTACACGTATAAGCTTAAACCTTTAGCAGAAGAAGACGCAAATTATAAACACATAATTATTCTGTGAAATACACTTATCTTTCTCTATTTAAAAGCATAAACCAGAATTAACCCCTCACAGTAGCATCAATAGCCCAGTTAATTTCTTGGGTTTCTAGGGCTTAGCATCGTTTTTACAGGAAACTATTTCATTAGGATTGATGGTATGTTAAAAGCAAAACAAAAATCAAAGATGCTATAGGACAGTGAGGGCAAAATTTTTAGAGACCCAGTGCCCAAACTGCAACCCAAAACCGACTTATTTATTTCAAAGTGCCAACACATCAAGACGCATGATTTTACCTCCGTCATTATAAAAAGGACAGGGCTGTTTCAAAATAGACAAATGGCAGATTTTGATAGCGTTTTGGATGCGGAAATGCTGCAGAATTCGCCACGTTTGAACATGCCCTAGTAGTAATAGTGACCGCCACAGTGGCCTCAGCAGTAATAGTGACCCCCACAGTGGCTTCAGTAGTATTAGTAACCCCCAGTGTGGCCTAATCCGCAATAATGACCACCTCAGCAGTAAGAGTGACCTCTACAGTGGTTTCAGCAGTTATAGTGACCCCCACAGCAGCCTCAGCAGTAATAGTGACCGCCCACAGTTGCCAAAGAAGTAATAGTGACCTCCACAGTGGCCTCAGCAGTAATAGTGATCCACACAGTGCTTCAGTAGTAATAGTGCCCCTAAAGTGGCCTCAGCAGTAATAGTGCCCCCCTCAGTAGCCGCAGTAGTAATAGTGATCTCCACAGTGGCCTCAGAAGTAATAGTGACTCCCACAGTAGCCTGAGTAGTAATAGTGTCCCTCACATTGGTCCCAGAAGTAATAGTTACCCCACAATGGCCCCAGTAGTGATAGTGAACCCCACAGCAACCTCAGTAGTAGCAGTGACCCCCCCCACAGTGTAACCCCCACAGTGACCCCAGTAGTTATAGTGAATCCCCACAGTAGCCCCAGCAGTAACAGTGACCCCCACAGTAGCCTGAGTTGTAATAGTGACCACCGTAGCAGCCCCAGAAGTAATGGTGTCCCGCACAGTGGTTTCAGCAGTAATAGTGATCCCCTATAGCAGCCCTAGTAGTAATAGTAACCCCCACAGTAGTCTTCGTCATAATAGTGACCTTCACAGTGGTCTCAGCAGTAATAGCGACCCCCACAGCAGCAATAGTAGTAATAGTGACCCCTAAAGTGGCCCCAGCAGTAATAGTGACCCCCACAGTGGCCCCAGTAGTAACAGTGAAGCCCACAGCGGCCCAGTAGTGATTGTGTCCCCCACATTGGCCCCAGTAGTAATAGTGTAGTCCACTGCAACCCCAAGTAGTAATAATGACCCCCACAGTAGCCCCAGTAGTAATAGCGACCCTCACAGTAGCCCTAGAAGTAATAGTGACCCCCAAAGCAGCCCCAGTAGTAAAAGTGACCCCCAAAGCAGCCCCAGTAGTAACAGGCACCCCCTACAATGGCCCTAGTAATAGTGACCCCACAGTGGCCCCAGTAGTTATAGTGACCCCCACAGCAGCCTCAGCAGTAACAATGACCCCCACAGTAGCATGAGTTGTAATAGTGACCACCACAGCAGCCCCAGTAGTAATGGTGTCCCCACAGCGGTTTCAGCATTAATAGTGACCCTCACAGTGGTCTCAGCAGTAATAGTGACCCCCTACAGCAGCCCCATTAGTAATAGTGACCCCCACAGCGGTTTCAGCAATAATATTGAGCCCCACAGTGGCCTCAGCAGTAATAGTGACCCACACAGTAGCCTAACTAGTAATTGTGACCAGCACATTGGCCCCAGCAATAATAGTTACCCCCACAGTGTACCCAACAGTAATAGTGACCCCCCACAGTGGCCCCAGTAGTAATAGTGAAGCCCACAGCGGCCCCAGTAGTGATAGTGTCCCCCACAGTAGCCCCAGTAGTAATAGTGACCCTCACAGTAGCCCCAGTAGTAATAGTGACACCCACAGCAGCCCCAGTAGTGATAGTGACCCCCAAGGCAGCCCCAGTAGTAACAGGGACCCCCCTACAGTGGCTCTAGTAATAGTGACCCCACAGTGGCCCCAGTAGTTATAGTGACCCCCACAGCATCCTCAGCAGTAACAGTGACCCCCACAGTAGCATGAGTTGTAATAGTGACCACCACAGCAGCCCCAGTAGTAATGGTGTCCCCACAGCGGTTTCAGCATTAATAGTGACCCTCACAGTGTTCTCAGCAGTAATAGTGACGACCTACAGCAGCCCCATTAGTAATAGTGACCCCCACAGTAGCCCCAGTAGTAAGTGACCTCCAAAGCGGTTTCAGCAGTAATATTGAGCCCCACAGTGCCCTCAGCAGTAATAGTGACCCACACAGTAGCCCAAGTAGCAATAGTGACCCGCACATTGGCCCCAGAAGTAATAGTTACCCCACAATGGCCCCAGTAGTGATAGTGACCCCCATAGCAACCTCAGTAGTAGCAGTGACCCCCCACAGTGGCCCCAGTAGTTATAGTGAATCCCCACAGTAGCCTCAGCAGTAACAGTGACCCCCACAGTAGCCTGAGTTGTAATAGTGACCACCATAGCATCCCCAGTAGTAATGGTGTCCCGCACAGTGGTTTCAGCAGTAATAGTGACCCTTACAGTGGTCTCAGCAGTAATAGTGACCCCCTACAGCAGCCCTAGTAGTAATAGTGACCCCCACAGTAGTCTTCGTCGTAATAGTGACCCCCACAGCTGCCCCAGCAGTAATAGTGACCCCCACGGAGGCCCCAGTAGTAATAGTGAAGCCCACTGCAACCCCAAGTAGTAATAATGACCCCCACAGTAGCCCCAGTAGTAATAGTGACCCCCAAAGGAGCCCCAGTAGTAACAGGCACCCCCCTACAGTGGCCCAGTAATAGTGACCCCACAGTGGCCCCAGTAGTTATAGTGACCCCCACAGCAGCCTCAGCAGTAACAATGACCCCTACAGTAGCATGAGTTGTAATAGTGACCACCACAGCAGCCCCAGTAGTAATGGTGTCCCCACAGCGGTTTCAGCAATAATATTGAGCCCCACAGAGGCCTCAGCAGTAATAGTGACCCACACAGTAGCCCAAGTAGTAATAGTGAGCCGCACATTGGCTCCAGCAATAATATTTACCCCCACAGCGGACCCAACAGTAATAGTGACCCCCACAGTAGCCCCAGTAGTAATAGTGACCCTCACAGTAGCACCAGTAGTAATAGTGACACCCACAGCATCCCCAGTAGTGATAGTGACCCCCAAGGCAGCCCCAGTAGTAACAGGGACCCCAGGCAGTGGCTCTTGTAATAGTGACCACACAGTGGCCCCAGTAGTTATAGTGACCCCCACAGCATCCTCAGCAGTAACAGTGACCCCCACAGTAGCATGAGTTGTAATAGTGACCACCACAGCAGCCCCAGTAGTAATGGTGTCCCCACAGCGGTTTCAGCATTAAGTGACCCTCACAGTAATCTCAGCAGTAATAGTGACGACCTACAGCAGCCCCATTAGTAATAGTGACCCCCACAGTAGCCCCAGTAGTAATAGTGACCTCCACAGCAGTTTCAGCAGTAATATTGAGCCCCACAGTGGCCTCAGCAGTAATAGTGACCCACACAGTAGCCCAAGTAGTAATAGTGACCCGCACATTGGCTCCAGCAGTAATAGTTACCCCCACAGCGGACCCAACAGTAATAGTTACCCCCACAGCGGACCCAACAGTAATAGTTACCCCCACAGCGGACCCAACAGTAATAGTTACCCCCACAGTAGCCTCAGCAGTATTAGTGACCCCCACAGTTGCCCAAGTGAAAATAGTGTCCCCCACATTGGCCCCAGCAGTAATAGTTACCACCACAGTGGCCACAGCAGTAATAGATACCCCCACAGCGGCTTTAGCAATAGGTTACCTCACAGTGCCCTTAGCAGTAATAGTCACCGCACAGTGGCTTCAGTAGTAATAATGTACCCAAAGTAGCCTCAGCAGTAATAGTACCCCCTCAGTATCCGCAGTAGTAAGAGTGACTTCCACAGTATCCCTAGTAGTAATAGTGAGCCCCCCACAGTCGTATCAGTGATAGTAACCCTCACAGTGGCTTCAGCAGTAATATTGACCCCCACAGTAGTCTTCCTTAAAATAGTGACCGCCATAGTGGTTTCAGCAGTAATAGTGACCCCCACAGTGGTCTCAGCAGTAATAGTCACCACCACAGCAGCCCTAGTAGTAATACTATTCCCCACAGTGGCCCCAGCAGTAATACTGACCCCACAGTAGCCCCATGAGTAATAGTAACCCTCACAGTGGCCCCAGTAGTAATATTGACCTCCACAGTGGTCTCAGTAGTAATAGTGACACCCACAGTAGCCCCAGTAGTGATAGTGACACCCATAGCAGCCCCAGTAGGAACAGGGACCCCCCTACAGTTGCCCTAAAAGTAATAGTGACCACACAGTGGCCCCAGTAGTTATAGTGACCCCCACAGCAGCCTCAGCAGTAACTGTGACCCCCACAGTAGCCTGAGTTGTAATAGTGACCACCACAGCAGCCCCAGTAGTAATGGTGTCCCCCACAGTGGTTTCAGCAGTAATAGTGACCCTTACAGTGGTCTCAGCAGTAATAGTGACCCCCTACTGCAGCCCTAGTAGTAAAAGTGACCCCCACAGTAGTGTTCATCATAATAGTGACCTTCACAGTGGTCTTAGCAGTAATAGTGACCCCCACAGCGGCCCCAGTAGTAATAGTGACCCCCACAGTGTCCCCAGTAGTAATAGTGAAGCCCACAGTGGCCCCAGTAGTAAGTGTCCCCCACAGTAGCCCCAGTAGTAATAGTGACCCTCACAGTGGCCCCAGTAGCAATAGTGACACCCACAGCAGCCCCAGTAGTAATAGCGACCCCCAAAGCAGCCCCAGTAGTAACAGGGACCCCCTACAGTGGCCCTAGTAATATTGACCCTACAGTGGCCCCAGTAGTTATAGTGACCCCCACAGCAGCCTCAGCAGTAACAGTGACCCCCACAGTAGCATGAGTTGTAATAGTGACCACCACAGCAGCCCCAGTAGTAATGGTGTACCCCACAGTGGTTTCAGCAGTAATAGTGACCCTTACAGTGGTCTCAGCAGTAATAGTGACCCCCTACAGCAGCCCTAGTAGTAATAGTGACCCCCACAGTAGTGTTCATCATAATAGTGACCTTCACAGTGGTCTTAGCAGTAATAGTGACCTCCACAGCAGTTTCAGCAGTAATATTGAGCCCCACAGTGGCCTCAGCAGTAATAGTGACCCACACAGTAGCCCAAGTAGTAATAGTGACCCGCACATTGGCTCCAGCAGTAATAGTTACCCCCACAGCGGACCCAACAGTAATAGTTACCCCCACAGCGGACCCAACAGTAATAGTTACCCCCACAGTAGCCTCAGCAGTATTAGTGACCCCCACAGTTGCCCAAGTGAAAATAGTGTCCCCCACATTGGCCCCAGCAGTAATAGTTACCCCCACAGTGGCCCCAGCAGTAATAGATACCCCCACAGCGGCTTTAGCAATAATAGTTACCTCACAGTGCCCTTAGCAGTAATAGTCACCGCACAGTGGCTTCAGTAGTAATAATATACCCAAAGTGGCCTCAGCAGTAATAGTACCCCCTCAGTATCCGCAGTAGTAAGAGTGACTTCCACAGTATCCCTAGTAGTAATAGTGAGCCCCCCACAGTCGTATCAGTGATAGTAACCCTCACAGTGGCTTCAGCAGTAATAGTGACCCCCATAGTAGTCTTCCTCAAAATAGTGACCGCCATAGTGGTTTCAGCAGTAATAGTGACCCCCACAGTGGTCTCAGCAGTAATAGTCACCACCACAGCAGCCCTAGTAGTAATACTATTCCCCACAGTGGCCCCAGCAGTAATACTGACCCCACAGTAGCCCCATTAGTAATAGTAACCCTCACAGTGGCCCCAGTAGTAATATTGACCTCCACAGTGGTCTCAGTAGTAATAGTGACACCCACAGTAGCCCCAGTAGTGATAGTGACACCCATAGCAGCCCCAGTAGGAACAGGGACCCCCCTACAGTTGCCCTAAAAGTAATAGTGACCACACAGTGGCCCCAGTAGTTATAGTGACCCCCACAGCAGCCTCAGCAGTAACTGTGACCCCCACAGTAGCCTGAGTTGTAATAGTGACCACCACAGCAGCCCCAGTAGTAATGGTGTCCCCCACAGTGGTTTCAGCAGTAATAGTGACCCTTACAGTGGTCTCAGCAGTAATAGTGACCCCCTACAGCAGCCCTAGTAGTAAAAGTGACCCCCACAGTAGTGTTCATCATAATAGTGACCTTCACAGTGGTCTTAGCAGTAATAGTGACCCCCACAGCGGCCCCAGTAGTAATAGTGACCCCCACAGTGACCCCAGTAGTAATAGTGAAGCCCACAGTGGCCCCAGTAGTAAGTGTCCCCCACAGTAGCCCCAGTAGTAATAGTGACCCTCACAGTGGCCCCAGTAGCAATAGTGACACCCACAGCAGCCCCAGTAGTAATAGCAACCCCCAAAGCAGCCCCAGTAGTAACAGGGACCCCTTACAGTGGCCCTAGTAATATTGACCCCACAGTGGCCCCAGTAGTTATAGTGACCCCCACAGCAGCCTCAGCAGTAACAGTGACCCCCACAGTAGCATGAGTTGTAATAGTGACCACCACAGCAGCCCCAGTAGTAATGGTGTCCCCCACAGTGGTTTCAGCAGTAATAGTGACCCTCACAGTGGTCTCAGCTGTATTAGTGACCCCCACAAGGGTCCCAGCAGTAATAGGGACCCCACAGCAGCCCTAGTAGTAATAGTGACCCCCACAGCAGCCCCAGTAATAGTTACCCCTAAAGTGGCCCCAGTAGTAATGGTGAAGCCCAAAGTGGCCCCAGTAGTAATAGTAACCTCCCACAGTAGCCCCAGTAGTTATAGTGCCCCCCACAGTGACCCCAGCAGTAAAAGTTACCCCCACAATGGCCCCACAGTAGCACCAATAGTAATAGTGACCTCAACAGCAGCCTCAGTAGTAATAGTGACCCCCCACGGAGGCTCCAGTAGTTATAATGACCCCCACAGTCGCCTTAGCAGTAACAATGACCCCCACAGTAGCCCGAGTAGTTATAGTGAGCCCACAGCAGCCCCAGTAGTATTGGTGTACCCACAGTGGTTTCAGCATTAATAGTGATCGTCACAGTGGTCTCAGCAGTAATAGTGACCCCCTACAGCAGCCCCATTAGTAATAGTGACCCCCACAGTAGCCCCAGTAGTAATAGTGACCTACACAGCGGTTTCAGCAGTAATATTGAACCCCACAGTGGCCTCAGCTGTAATAGTGACCCACACAGTAGCCCAAGTAGTAATAATGACCCGCACATTAGTGAAACTATCCAGCGCGTGACCCGCGGTCCAGGACACGTGGAGGAGGAGTGTTGGGTCTGGGAAGTGACATCAGACGCCAATAGCAGCACGCCGAGGCAGAAGCAGGAGCGGGGGGCAGAAGGGGACACCGGAGCGGCGTAGGAGCCGATACTGGTGCCCGGAGGCTACCAGGAGTCCGAGGGAGCGCCGGCAGGAGGATTGTCCGCTACAGAAGCGGAGCGGAGCAGCAGCTCCCGAAACGACAGGAGGGCAGGGAGCGCGGTCGCCGGGAGAGCAGGTGACATCACCAGAACTGCGGAGGGGCTGCAACAGGAGCCGATAAGTATCTTCTGTGTGTGTGAATCTAAGTGTGTGTCTTCTGTGTACCTGTGTCCTAGTTGTGTCTTCTGTGTACCTAGTGTGGGTGTGTGAATCTAAGTGTGTGTGTCTGTGGGTCTAAGTGTTTGTGAGGGGGGAAAAAAAGTGTGTGAGCGGTTGCGCAGAGGCAGCAGCGAGTGAGCAGTTGCGCGTGAGCGGTTGCGCTAGAGCGTCAGTGTGTGAGTGATTGCGCAGAGACCCAGCGAGTGAGCGTCAGTGTGAGCGAATGCGCAGAGCAACAGGTGAGCGGCAATGTGTGAGGGGAAGCGTGAGAGCGGCAGCGTGTGAGCGGTTGCACAGAGGCGGCACTGTGTGAGCGGTTGCGCAGAGGCGGCAGCGTGTGAGCGGTTGCGCAGAGGCGGCAGCGTGTGAGCGGTTGCGCAGAGGCGGCAGCGTGTGAGCGGTTGCGCAGAGGCAGCAGCGTGTGAGCGGTTGCGCAGAGGAGGCATCGTGTGAGTGGAGTGTGAACAAGTCTATCTTCACTACTTCCACATGTAAATTGTAGATCCCCATTAGAATGAGCTCCATGCCTGGTAATATCATACAGTGTGCTACTTGTGCAATGTATGTGGTCCTTGATCAGCCGATCGAGGGTGCATACGGTTGCGCAAGGTGCTTGCACGTCGCACATTTAGAAGCCCAAATCCTGGATCTAAATGGCCAACTGGCAACACTGAGAGCCATTGACATCATGGAAACAAGTTTGGTGCTCACTGAGCAGGCACTTTCTGGGGTAGAGGCGGGGGCGGATGGTAGTACGGCAGAGCAGAGGGAGCAGGCAGCCAGCGGGGTGACAGAAAGAAGGAGGGGTAGAGGGAAGAGAACCAGGGAGGCTGGTCCTGAACTGGCACAACCCAAGAAGTTTGCAAAGTTGGCAGATGAGGGGGATGTCATTACAGAGCCAGCACCGCTGCAACACGACATGCCCTCTGAACGCCAGGGAGATGACAGCTCCAGTAAGACGGGGACGGGGAGCGCAGGGCAAGCTAGACAGGTCCTAGTAGTGGGGGACTTAATTATAAGGGGGACAGATAGGGCAATCTGCCATAAAGACCGGGGATCGTCGAACGGTGTGTTGTCTTCCTGGCACTCGAGTTTGACACATCGTGGATCGGATTGACAGATTACTGGGAGGGGTTGGTGAGGATCCAGCGGTCATGATGCACGTTGGCACCAATGAACAATTAGAGGTCAATGAAGGGCTCTCAAAAATGATTTCAGGGACCTAGGGTCCAAGCTTAGGGCGAGGACCTCCAGGGTAGTTTTCTCGGAAATACTACCTGCACCTAAAGCCACACTAGAAAGGCAGCAGGATCTTAGGGAGGTAAACAAGTGGCTCCGGAGTTGGTGTAAGAAGGAGGGATTTGGGTTCCTGGAGAACTGGGCTGACTTTGCTGTCAGCTACAGGCTCTACCATAAGGATGGGCTGCATCCTAATGGGGAGGGTGCAGCTGTGCTGGGAGAGAAGATGGCTAGAAGGCTGGAGGACTGTTTAAACTAGGGACTGGGGGGAGGGCAAAAAGAGAAATAGTGGGGTAGTCAGAATGGCCGATGAAAACTATGATATAGTCGGAATAACGGAAACATGGCTTGATGATAAGTGCGATTGGGCGGCGAATTTACAGGGTTACAATCTCTTCAGAAGAGACCGTGCAGCTGTGCTGGGTGAGAAGATGGCTAGAAGGCTGGAGGAGTGTTTAAACTAGGGACTGGGGGGAAGGGCAAAAAGAGAAATAGTGGGATAGCCAGTGTAGCTAGTGACCCGGGTCTAAGCAAGGGAAATGGGGGTCGAGCATGGAATGGGGTTAGTACAGTTAGTACTGTTAGATCAGCAATTAGTACGAATAGCAACAAAACGAATTTAAAGAACATAAAAAACGTTATAAATTGTATGACAACTAATGCAAGAAGTCTGATCCGTAAAGTGGGTGAGCTTGAAGCGAGAATGACTGATGAAAATTATGATATAGTTCGAATAACGGAAACATGGCTTGATGATAAGTGCGATTGAGCGGCGAATTTACAGGGGTTCAATCTCTTCAGAAGAGATCGAAGGAACCAGAAAGGAGGAGGGATATATCTGTACGTTAAATCGTACTTAAAGCCGAGACTACGGGAGGATATAGGAGTAGGAGAAGAACAGGTGGAATCTCTGTGGGTAAAAAATAAAGCGAGAAAAAAATAACAAAATCTTGATAGGGGTTTTCTATAGACCACCAAAAGCAACAAGAAACTGAAACCTTACTATTAAGGCAGATAGAAGAGGTGTCAAACCGCAATGAAGTAATTATCATGGGGGACTTTAATTATCCAGCTATAACATGGGAGAACAAAACCTGCAAATCTTACAGGGGTGATAAGTTCTTGAGAGTAATTAAAGATAATTATCTGAACCAACTGGTGCAGGAACCAACAAGAGGGAGGGCCATTCTGGACCTAGTACTAACTAACAAACCGGACCGAATAAAGGGGGTGCAGGTTGAGGGGCACTTGGGGAACAGTGACCACAATATAATCAACTTCCAGCTGTCATTCAATAAGAAGCCTTATCAGGGAGCGACAAACAAACTAAACTTTAGTAAAGCAAAATTTGATCAGCTTAGAACTACTATCGGTAACATTAATTGGGACAACATCCTCAAAAATGACAGTATGGAGGACAAACGGGAAAAGTTCAAAAGGATCCCAATCACTTCATGTGAACTGTTCATTCCCTTTAAAAATAAAAGAATCTCAACTAAAAGGAAACCAATGTGGCTCGACAAGACGGTAAGGGGGGCAATAAACGAAAAAAAGAAAGCGTTCAAACTACTAAAGTAACAAGGCAGCGAAAAAGCGCTAAAATCATACAGGGAAAAAAACAAAATATGTAAAGATACGATCAAAATTGCCAAGGAGGAGGCGGAAAGACTGATTGCCAAAGAGAGCAAAAACAACCCAAAACTATTTTTCAACAATATTAACAGCAAAAGGATTTGCAGGGAGAGCACTGGCCCTTCAACAAATAATGCAGGGGAAATCATTGAAAATGACGGAGGGAAGGCAAATCTATTAAATAGTTTCTTTTCAAGCGTTTTCACAAACGAAAAGGAAATGGCACACGAGATACAGGGGAATAAAATAAACCCCTCGCAAAATATGTCATACCTAACGCAGGAGGAAGTGCGGAACAGGTTAAAGAAGATTAAAATCGATAAATCACCAGACCTAGATGGAATACACCCAAGGATACTAAGGGAACTAAGTGATGAGTTAGCTAGGCCGCTATACCTAATATTTAGAGATGAGCGAGCGTACTCGGATAAGCACTACTCGCTCGAGTAATTGGCTTTATCCGAGTATCGCTGTGCTCGGGGCTAAAGATTCAGGTGCCGGCACGGAGCGGGGAGCTGCAGGGGAGAGCGGGGAGGAACGGAGGTAAGATCTTTCTCTCTTTCTCTCCCGCCCGCTCTCCCCTGCTCCCCGCTGCGACTCACCTGTCAGCCGCAGCGGCACCCGAATCTTTAGCCCCGAGCACAGCGATACTCGGATAAAGCCAATTACTCGAGCGAGTAGTGCTTATCCGAGTACCCTCGCTCATCTCTACTAATATTTCTAGACACTATCGAGACCGGTGTTGTACCATTGGATTGGCGCATTGCCAACATGGTTCCAATTTATAAAAAGGGGCCCAAAAGTGAGCCTGGCTGCTCACTTAAACGTTAATAGACAAGTTACGACAGGAAAATAAGAAAATGATCTCAATGTTATGTTGTTATACCTAATATCGTGTAAACAGTTTATTCAGAAGATAACTTACAAATGTATGATTAACTAAGTTGAAAATGGTGATAAATAAAGAATTAAAAAAAAAAAAAAAGTGAGCCTGCCAACTACAGGCCAGTAAGTCTCACTTCAGTAACGGGAAAAATTTTCAAGGGCATTCTGTGAGACGCCATCGATGAGCACCTCAAGAAGAACAAGGGAATAACTCCTCACCAGCATGGATTCATAAAGGGTTGCTCATGTCAGACAAATCTGATCAGTTTCTACGATGAAGTAAGCTCTAAGCTGGACCTGGGAGAGTCTAATGATCTCGTATATCTGGACTTCTCTAAAGCGTTTGACACCGTGCCACATAATAGGCTAATATACAAAATGAGACAGCTCGGATTGGGTGAAAACGTGTGTAATTGTGTTAAAAATTGGCTCAATGATAGAAAGCAGAGGGTGGTAATAAATGGCTCATACGCCGATTGGGCCACAGTCACTAGTGGGGTGCCACAAGGTTCAGTATTGGGCCCCATTCTGTTCAATATATTTATCAACGACCTGATAGAGGGGCTGCACAGCAAAATATCAATATTTGCAGATGACACAAAATTATACAATATAATTAATGCAATGGAGGACAATGTGCGGCTACAAACTGACCTAGATAAGCTGGGGGCTTGGGCAGAAAAATGGCAAATGAAGTTCAATGCTGATAAATGTAAGGTTATGCACATGGGCAGCAAGAATGGATGTTACCAATATTCGCTTAATGGGGTACCGCTAGGGAAATGTGATATGGAAAAAGACCTGGGGGTACTAGTGGACTATTAACGAAACTGGAGTAACCAATGCCAATCAGCTGCTGCAAAGGCAAATAAAGTTTTGGGATGCATTAAAAGAGGTATAGGGGCGAAGGACGAGAACATTATCCTTCCACACTAACACTATCCTTATGTAAATAAGGCCCCACATGGAATACTGCGTACAGTTCTGGTCACCAGTGCTCAGGAAAGATGTTACGGTATTGGAGGGGGTTCAAAGAAGAGCAACTAATCTAATACATGGAACGACGGAACTGGAATACCCAGACAGCCTATCCAAATTGGGATTATTTACTCTAGAAAAAAGACGGCTAAGGGGTGATCAAATAACTATGTTTAATTTCATGAGGGGACAATACAAGGATATGTCCCATGATCTTTTGATACCCAGGACTACAACGGTAACAAGAGGGCATCCGCTACGTTTAGAGGAAAGCAGGTTTCATCACCAACATAAAAAGGGGTTCTTTACTATAAGAGCAGCTAGACTGTGGAACTCTCTGCCTGAGGAAGTGATGATGGCAAAATCCATAGAGGAGTTTGAAATGGGACTTGATGTCTTTCTGGAGAGGAAGGATATTATAGGTTATAAATCTAAGGTTAATTGTTAATCCGGGTATACAGGCAGGTAGGAACTATTAGGGGTTGATCCAGGGAACAGTCTGATTGCCATTAGGTAGTCGGGAAGGAATTTTTTCCCCAAAAGGGCTAATTGGCTTCTGCTCTTGTTTTTTTTTTGCCTACCTCTGGATCAACAACACAGGAGGATAGACAGGCTGGAATAGATGGACATTCTCTTCACTCGGCCTTACGAACTATGTTACTATGTTACATTGGCTCCAGCAGTAATAGTTACCCCCACAGCGGACCCAACAGTAATAGTTACCCCCACAGTAGCCCCAGTAGTAATAGTGACCTCCACAGCAGTTTCAGCAGTAATATTGAGCCCCACAGTGGCCTCAGCAGTAATAGTGACCCACACAGTAGCCCAAGTAGTAATAGTGTCCCCCACATTGGCCCCAACAGTAATAGTTAACCCCACAGTGACCCCAGCAGTAATAGATAACACCACAGCGTCTTTAGCAATAATAGTTACCTCACAGTGCCCTTAGCAGTAATAGTCACCCCACAGTGGCTTAAGTAGTAATAGTATACCCAAAGTGGCCTCAGCAGTAATAGTGCCCCCCTCAGTATCCGCAGTAGTAATAGTGACCTCCACAGTATCCCTAGTAGTAATAGTGAGCCCCCCCACAGTCGTATGAGTAATAGTAACCCTCACAGTGGCTTCAGCAGTGATAGTGACCCCCACAGTAGTCTTCCTCAAAATAGTGACCGCCATAGTTGTTTCAGCAGTAATAGTAACCACCACAGTGGTCTTAGCAGTAATAATCACTACCACAGCAGCCCCAGTAGTAATAGTATTCCCCACAGTGGCCCCAGCAGTAATACTGACCCTCACAGTAGCCCCATTAGTAATAGTGACCCTCACAGTGGCCCTAGTAGTAATATTGACCTCCACAGTGGTCTCAATAGTAATAGTGAGTCACACAGTGGCCTCAGAAGTAATAGTGACTCCTCCACAGTAGCCCCAGTAGTTATAGTGCCCCCCACAGTGGCCCCAGCAGTAATAGTTACCCCCACAATGGCCCCAGTAGTACTAGTGACCCTCACAGTAGAACTAATAGTAATAGTGACCCCCGCAGCAGCCTCAGTAGTAATAGTGACGCCCCTACAGTAGCCCTAGTAGTTATAGTGACCCCCACAGTAGCCTTAACAGTAACCATGACCCCCACAGTAGCCCGAGTAGTTATAGTGACCACTACAGCGGCCCCATTAGTAATGGTGTCTCCTCACAGCGGTTTCAGCATTAATAGTGACCCTCACAGTGGTCTCAGCAGTAATAGTGACCCCTGCAGCAACCCCAGTAGTAATAGTGACTCCCACAGTAGCCCCAGTAGTAATAGTGACCTCCACAGCAGTTTCAGCAATAATATTGACCGCCACAGTGGCCTCAGCAGCAATGGTGACCCACACAGTAGCCAAAGTAGTAATAGTGACCCGCACATTGGCTTCAGCAGTAATATTTACCGCCACAGTGGATCCAACAGTAATAGTTACCCCCACAGTAGTCTCAGCAGTAATAGTGACCCCCACAGTAGCCCAAGTGGTAATAGTGTCCGCCACATTGGACGCAACAGTAATAGTTACTCTCCCAGTGGCCCCAGCAGTCATAGTTAACCCCACAGCAGCTTTAGCAGTAATAGTTACCCCCACAGTGCCCTCAGCAGTAATAGTCTCCCCACAGTGGCTTCAGTAGTAATAGTGTACCTGAACTGGCCTCAGCAGTAATAGTGCCCCCCCTCAGTAGCCACAATAGTAATAGTGACCTCCACAGTATCCCTAGAAGTTATAGTGAGCCCCCCACAGTCGCATCAGTAACAGTAACTGTCACACTGGCTTCAGCAGTAATAGTGACCCCCACAGTAGTCTTTCTCGTAATAGTGACCTCCACAGTGGTCTCAGCAGTAATAATCACCCCTACAGCAGCCCCAGCAGAAATAGTAACCCCCACAGTGGCCTGATTAGTAACAGTGACCCCCACAGTGGCCCGATTAGTAATAGTGACCCTCACCGTGACCCCAGTAGTAATATTGAGCTCCACAATGGTCTCAGCAGTAAGAGTGACCCCCACAGTGGCCTCAGAAGTAATAGTGACTCCCCCACAATTGCCCCAGTAGTAATAGTAACCCGCACAGTGGCCTTAGAAGTAACAGTGACCCCCTACAGCAGCCCCAATAGTAAGAGTAAACTCCACAGTGGCCCCATTTGTAATAGTGACCCCCACAGTGGCCCCAGTAGTAATATTGACTTCCACAGTGGTCTTAGCAGTAATAGTCACTACCACAGCAGCCCATGTAGTAATAATGACCCCCATAGCAGCCCCAGTAGTAAGTGAACCCCACAGTGGCACCAGTAGTAACAGTGAAACCCACATTGGCCCCAGTAGTAATAGTGAACCCCACAGTGGCCCCAGTAGTTATAGTGACCCTCACAGTGGCCCCAGTAGTAATATTGACTTTCACAGTGGTTTCAGCAGTAAAAGTCACCACCACAGCAGCCCCTGTAGTAATAATGACCCCCAGAGCAGCCCCAGTAGTAATAGTGACCCCCACAGTGGCCCCTATTAGTAATAGTGAACCGCACAGTGGCCTCAGTAGTAATATTGACCCCCACAGCAGCCCCCGTAGTAAGTGAACCCCAGAGTTGCACCAGTAGTAACAGTGAAGCCCACAGCAGCCCCAGTAGTAATAGTAAACCCCACGGTGGCCCCATTAGTAATAGTGAACCCCACAGTGGCCCCAGTAGTAATATTGACTTCCCCAGTGGTCTCAGCAGTAATAGTCACTACCACAGCAGCCCCTGTAGTAATAATGACGTCCACAGCAGCCCCAGTAGTAAGTGAACCCCACAGTGGCCCTAGTAGTAACAGTGTAGCCCACAGCGACCCCAGTAGTAATAGTGAACCCCACAGTGGCTCCACTAGTAATATTGACCCCTACAGTAGCCCCAGTAGTAATAGTGGCCTCCACAGTAGTCTCAGAAGTTATAGTCACAATTACAGTGGCTCCCATATTAATAGTGACCCCCCACAGTGGCCCCAGTAGTAATAGTGACCCCCACAGCAGCCTCAGTAGTAACAGGGACCCCCTACAGTGCCCTCAGTAGTAATAGTGACCCCCACAGCAGCCTCAGTAGTAACAGGGACCCACTACAGTGGCCACAATAGTAATAGTGACCCCCATAGTTGCCCCAGTAGTAATAATGACCCCCACAGTAGCCTCAGCAGTAACTGTGACCCCCCACAGTAACCTGAGTTGAAATAGTGACTACCACAGCAGCCCCAGTAGTAATGGTGTCCCCCACAGTGGTTTCAACAGTAACAGTGACCCCCTACAGCAGCCACAGTAGTAATATTGACCCCCACAGTAGTCTTCATCGTAATAGTGACATTCAGTGGTCTCAGCAGTAAGTGACCCCCACAGTGGTCTCAGCAGTAATAGTCACCACCACAGCAGCCCCAGTAGTAATAGTGACCCCCACAGCGGCCCCAGTAGTAATAGTTACTCCTACAATGGCCTCAGTAATAGTGGCCCCCACAGTAGCCCCAGCAGTAATAGTGACCCCCACAGTGGCCCCAGCAGTAATAGTTACTTCTACGATAGCCTCAGTAGTAATAGTGGCCTCCACAGTAGTCTCACCAGTAACAATGACCCCCCACAGTAGCCCGAGTTCTAATAGTGACCCCCACAGTGGCCCCAGAAGTAATAGTTACCCCCTCAGTAGCCGCAGTAGTAATAGTGATCTCCACAGTGGCCTCAGAAGTAATAGTGACCCCCACAGTAGCCTGAGTAGTAATAGTGACCACCACAGAAGCCCCAGTAGTATTGGTGACCCCCACAGTGGTTTCAGCAGTAATAGTGACCCTTACAGTGGTCTCAACAGTAATAGTGACCCCCTACAGCAGCCCCAGTAGTATTAGTGACCCCCCACAGTAGTCTTCGTTGTAATAGTGACCTCTACAGTGCTCTTAATATTAATAGTGACTCCCACAGTTGTCGCAGCAGTAATAATCACCACCACAACAGCCCCAGTAGTTATAGTGACCCTCACAGAGGCCCCAGTAGTAATGCTGAAGCCTACATGGCCCCAGTAGTAATAGTGACACCCCCAGTAGCCCCTGAAGTAATAGTGACCCCCACGATGGCCCCAGTAGTAATAGTGTACCCAAAGTGGCCTCGCCAGTAATAGTGCCCCCCTCAGTAGCCGCAATAGTAATATTGACCTCCACAGTATCCCTAGTAGTAATAGTGAGCCCCACACAGTCACATCAGTAATAGTAACCCTAACAGTGGCTTCAGCAGTAATAGTGACCCCCACAGTAGTCTTCCTCAAAATAGTGACCGCCATAGTGGTTTCAGCAGTAATAGTGACCCCCACAGTGGTCTCAACAGTAATAGTCACCACCACAGCAGCCCCAGTAGTAATAGTAATCTCACAGTGTCCTTAGTAGTAATACTGACCCCCACAGTAGCCCCATTAGTAATAGTGACCCTCACAGTGGCCCCAGTAGTAATATTGACCTCCACAGTGGTCTCAGCAGTAATAGTGACTCACACAGTGGCCTCAGAAGTAATAGTGACTCCCCTACAGTAGCCCCAGTAGTAATAGTGACCCCTATAGTGGCTTCAGTAGTAATAGTGAAGCCCACAGCGGCACCAGTAGTCCTAGTGTCCCCCATAGTGGCTGCAGTAGTAATAATGATGCCCACAGCGGCCCCAGGTTGTAATAGTGACCCCCACAGTATCTCCGGTAGTAAAAGTCACCCCCACAGTGGCCCCAGTAGTAATAGTGACCCCCACAGCACCCCCAGTAGTAACAGGGACCACCCTACAGTGGCTCTAGAAGTAATAGTGACCCCACAATGGCCGCAGTAGTTATAGTGACCCCTACAGCAGCCTCAGCAGTAACAGTGACCCCCACAGTAGCCTGAGTTGTAATAGTGAGCACCACAGCAGCCCCAGTAGTAATGGTGTCCCCCACAGTGGTCTCAGCTGTAAGTGACCCCTACAGTGGTCTCAGCAGTAAAAGTGACGCCCACAGCAGCCACAGTAGTAATAATGACCCCCACAGCAGCTCCTGTAGTAATAGTTACCCCTAGAGTGACCCCAGTAGTAATAGTGAAGCCCCCACAGTAGCCCCAGTAGTTATAGTGCCCCCCACAGTGGCCCCAGCAGTAATAGATACCCCCACAGCAGCCCCAGTAGTAACAGGGACCCCCCTACAGTGGCTCTAGAAGTAATAGTGACTCCACAGTGGCCCCAGTAGTTATAGTGACCCCCACAGCAGCCTCAGTAGTAATACTAATGCCCTTACAGTGGCCACAGTAGTTACAGTGACCCCCACAGTAGCCTTAGAAGTAACAATGACCCCCCACAGTAGCCCGAATAGTTATAGCAACCATTACAGCGGCCCCAGTAGTAATGGTGTCCCCCACAGCGGTTTCAGCATTAATAGTGTCCCTCACAGTGGTCTCAGCAGTAATAGTGACCCCCTGCAGCAACCCCAGTAGTAATAGTGACCACCACAGTAGCCCCAGTAGTAATAGTGACCTCCACAGTGGTTTCAGCAGTAATATTGACCCCCACAGTGGCCTCAGCAGTAATAGTTATCCCCACAGTAGCCTCAGCAGTAATAGTGACCCCCACAGTTGCCCCAGTGGTAATAGTGTCCCCCACATTGGCCCCAACAGTAATAGTTACCCTCCCTGTGGCCCCAGCAGTCATAGTTACCCCCACAGCAGCTTTAGCAGTAATAGTTACCCCCACAGTGCCCTCAGCAGTAATAGTCACCCCACAGTGGTTTCAGTAGTAATAGTGTACCTGAACTGGCCTCAGCAGTAATAGTGCCCCCCTCAGTAGCCACAGTATCACTAAAAGTTATACTGAGCCCCCCACAGTCGCATCAGTAATAGTAACCATCACAGTGGCTTCAGCAGTAATAGTGACCCCCACAGTAGTCTTTCTCGTAATAGTGACCTCCACAGTGGTCTCAGCAGTAATAATCACCCCCACAGAAGACCCAGTAGTAACAGTGACCCCCACAGTGGCCTGATTAGTAATAGTGACCCTCACAGTGGCCCCAGTAGTAATATTGACCTCCACAATGGTCGCAGTAGTAAGAGTGACCCCCACAGTGGCCTCAGAAGTAATAGTGACTCCCCCACAATTGCCCCAGTAGTAAAAGTGACCTGCACAGTGGCCTTAGAAGTAATAGTGACCCCCTACAGCAGCCCCAGTAGTAACAGTGAAGCCCACAGTGGCCCCAGTAGTAATAGTGAACCCCACAGTGGCCCCAGTAGTAAAAGTAAACCCCACAGTGGCCCCATTAGTAATAGTGACCCTCACAGGGGCCCCAGTAGTAATATTGACTTTCACAGTGGTCTCAGCAGTAATAGTCATTACCACAGCAGCCCCTGTAGTAATAATGACCCCCACAGCAGTGCCAGTAGTAATAGTGACTTCCACAGTGGCCCCAGTAGTAATAGTAAACCCCACAGTGGCCCCAGTAGTAATAGTAAACCCCACAGTGGCCTCAGTAGTAATAGTAAACCCCACAGTGGCCCCAGTAGTAATATTGACTTCCACAGTGGTCTCAGCAGTAATAGTCACTACCACAGCAGCCCCTGTAGTAATAATTACCCCCACAGCAGCCCAAGTAGTAATTGAACCCCACAGTAGCCGCAGTAGTAATAGTGACCTCCACAGTGGTCTCAGCAGTTATAGTCACCATTACAGCGGCTCCCATATTTATCATGACCCCCACAGCGGCCCCAGTAGTAATAGTGACCCAAAATCAGCCCCAATAGTTATGACCCCCCCACAGTGGCCCCAGTAGTAATAGTGAACCCCACAGCAGCCCCAATAGTTATGATCCCTCCACAGAGGCCCCAGTAGTAATGCTGAAGCCTACATGGCCCAGTAGTAATAGTGACACCCCCAGTAGCCCCTGAAGTAATAGTGACCCCTAATAGTTATGACCCCCCCCCCACAGTGGCCCCAGTAGTAATAGTGAACCCCACAGCAGCCTCAGTAGTAACAGGAACCCCCTACAATGGTCTCAGTAGTAATAGTGACCCCCACAGCAGCCTCAGTAGTAACAGGAACCCCCTACAGTGGCCCTAATAGTAATAGTGACCCCCAGAGTTGCCCCAGTAGTTATAATGACCCCCACAGCAGCCTCAGCAGTAACTGTGACCCCCACTGTAGCCTGAGTTGAAATAGTGACCACCACAGCAGCCCAAGTAGTAATGGTGTCCCCCACAGTGGTCTCAACAGTAATAGTCACCACCACAGCAGCCCCAGTAGTAATAGTAATCCCCACAGTGGCCCCAGTAGTAATACTGACCCCCACAGTAAAATCACTGTAGCAGGACGAACACCTGATGATAAGTTCAAACTATTCACTGTAGGATTCGAGAAGAAAACTAAAATATAACTTTTAATAAATAATATATTAAAAAGGAACTTGAGAAGGTGAGGGTCCGTTCACTGAACTCAAAAATAAGAGTACAAAAAATCCACCAGCGAACACCTCTACACACATCGATATCTTTGAAAAAATTATTTTCAACTAAATCAGAGACGTTGAGGTTCCTCAGAGAATAAGAAACAACCTTACCCCCGATGAACTAAAAGCTTTGGAATCACTGGAAAAAAATGAGGCCCTGGTGATTAAGCCATCAGACAAGGGGGGGAACGTTGTCGCAATGGATAGGTCCCAATATGTCTTGATGTGTAAACGGATTTTGGATGACGGTGAAACATATCAGAAATTGTCATCAGACCCAATGGATACTTTCCTCATTGATCTTAGAAAAATCCTTTTACAAGCCAAATCTCTGGGTTGCATTAATTCCTCGGAATATGATTTTCTGTTGCCATCATATCCTAGAATCTCCACCTTCTATAGCCTGCCTAAGGTCCATAAAGGCCTGGACCCTCTAAAAGGCAGGCCTATAGTCTCGGGGGTAGAAAACCTTACACAAAATGCAGGTATATACATTGACCGCATTTTGCGCCCCTTTGTGACGGCACTACCATCGTACGTCCGTGACACCACTGATGTACTGAGATTGATTGACGGCATTTACATCGAACCAGGCACCCTATTGGCTAGTTTGGACGTAGAGGGGCTATATAGCTCGATTCCTCACAACATTGGAATTGAAGCAGTCGGATACTTTCTAAAACAGAGAGGGAATGCTTTTCAACATCATAATCAGTTTATCCAAAATCTCCTAACTTTTGTACTAACAAAAAATTACTTCCTGTTCGAAGGCCATCTATTCCACCAGCTCAGGGGCACCGGGATGGGGAGTCCTTGTGCCCCATCGTACGCAAATTTGTTCCTGGGCTGGTGGGAGGCACGGATGGTCTTCACAGAGGAGCTCGCCAGGTATACGGAAAACATTCCGCTTTGGCTGAGGTTTATTGACGATATCCTAATTCTGTATAAGGGGACTAAAGACTCCTTTGCAGAATTTGTCAATATTCTGAATACCAATTCAATAAACCTCAAACTTACCATGGAGATCCAAGAAAATTCCATCTCATTCTTGGATGTTCGTCTTAGCAAAACAACTGATGGATTTCTTGAATCCTACCTCTTTAGAAAACCAACTGCTTCAAATAGCTTCCTGGCCTGGGACAGTGCCCATCCTTATTCCCTAAAAAAAGGGATACCCAAGGGGCAGTTCCTGCGCCTGAAACGCAATTGTTCAAATCCAAAGGAATTTGAAATTAAAAGCACGGACTTAAAAAAGCGATTTGCTGATAGAGGCTATCCCACTAACTCCATTGAAACGGCATATCAATTCTCCAAACAACAGAACAGGTCAACGTTGTTAGTCCCTAAGATAAAGAACTCCGACAGTCAACTGAGGATCATATCCACCTTTGACAATGGAGTCCCTTATATGCGCAACATTCTGTCCAAGTACTGGGGGATCCTCCAGGAGGACCCAGACCTTAAAACTGTATTACCCACGAATCCACTACTTACCTTTAGAAGGGGTCGCAACATCAGGGACAGGGTTGTAAAGAGCCACCTTAGGACACAACCATCTGAAAATTGGCTTACGATCTCCAGACCCACAGGCACCTTTCCCTGCTCTGATTGTCAAGCATGCCGCAATATACTGAAGGGGGATACGATTGTCAGTGCTAGTACTGGCAAAACATACATCTTGAGAGAGTTCTTTAACTGTCGTTCCTCCTACTTGGTCTATATGGCTACGTGCCCCTGCAGGAAGAACTATGTAGGGAAGACAAAGCAGGAATTCAGGCGTTGAATATTAGCCCATGTGGGTAATATTCGACGGGGTGACAAAACGCCTGTGGCAAATCACATGAGGGATTACCACGGGGGCAACCCAGACCTGTTAAAGTTTCAGGGAGTGGAGTCCATTAGGAGTTATGGAAGGAGGGGTAACTTTGATAAAAAACTCCTTCAAAAGGAGTCACAATGGACGTATCGCATCGACTGTCTACAACCACTGGGCCTCAACGAGAATTTGTCATTTGCCTGTTTCCTGTAATAGTGGGTCCATGCTACAATCTGCCTGTCTATCTTTCTGTGTTGAGCGAACAGTTTTATACTACTAGCCTTTGAGCATAAGTATCCTTATACGGATTCTCCAACAGGTGGTTTTTAGGCGCCAATAGTGTGACCACCTCCTCCTATTTCTGTATCTAAAGTTATACTGGAGTTAGATCTGATGGGCCTGGGTACCAACAGATTTCAGATAACTCCACTGATTAAGGGGTATTAAACTGTGTGCATCACCTATTTGTAATCCTTGCATGTTTCTTGGAGTAGATTGGGTCTCATTCACCTCAGTCAATGCTTCAACATTCTCACAGAAGCTGGCACCTACAGTGTTATAACATTTATTTATACATGGGGTTAATCTTTCTCCAAACAGAGCAACTTTGATGATCTGGCCGTCTGTATTCAGCATTATGGGCATCAGAACCACTTCTGGCATCCTTTGGATCCAATAAGCTATGTCTGTGGTAGTAATAGCCCAAGATCGCCCATTGTGAGCTCTGCTGTAACTTAGGAATACACTGTTCACGCTCTTTACCATGAGAGATGTAGTGCCCCGCCTACTCCACGCCCTCATTTTGCCGACCTCGGAGGGATGGAGGGCTGAGTCGAACTTGAGCCGGCTACCTGACACATGTGGGGATCGAACTTGCAACCTTCAGGTCATAGGCGAGAGCTTACACTCTGCGCCACACTAGCCATTATCTGCAAGTAATGAACCAGTTATAGAGTGCATGCTTTACACAACCAGTACACAAGCTCCTTTACACCTTTGTCCTTGGTATACATATAGACTAAGTACTTATGGATACAGAACGCCCACTTTTGGGTGGAGTTACACCATGTTAGAACCCCAGTGGTCAATGGCATAATAGGGGAGGAACCAGTCCACTATTTAAACCCCTCTGAGACACGCAATGGGTCATTAGCCGCCAGCCTACCACAAGGGGTGGTGCTGCTACCACTCTGATCTTTTTTATTTTAAAGAGGAATCTTTGGGGGAATATTGAATCCTTCTTAGTGATAGCATCATCTATCTCTCCTATCGCTATCCTTTGCTATAGTTTAGCTAGCGCTACTATCTAGCAAGTGAGGATATTTCTACTATTCTATTAGACACTGTGCTAAGAAATAGGTTCCTGATGACGCCGCATTGATTGCGGCAGAAACGCGTTGAACTGCGTAATTTACTGAAAAAAAGCTACGTCTTTATCCTCTATTTACAGCCCCAGGCTGTTTTTTTGCTAGTATTGGTCTGCCGATACCATCCTTTTTTGAAAGGAATCCACCCTAATTCTCTTTTTTGGTTGGTTAGATTGTGCGCAATACGGGGATTTATTTACATCCCAGGCACTTTCTTCTGCTAGGGTGTTATTCCTCTTAGGAGTAATTTCCGTTTGGTCTCTAAAAAATGTGCTAGTGAGGTGAAACTTTTTTCTTCCCAAGCACACTCATGATCAAAATCTCCATCAGTAGACCAAGGAAACCTCTGACTAAATCTTGAATATATAAGTGGGGTTGACCCTTTCAGTAAACGGCAGTGGTTACACTATATTCATTACAGGGTAGCCTCTGACTATCGTCCAAGCCGCAAAATGGTCTTTTACTTGATATGAGCCCTCTTTTCTGCTCTTCAGGTGATACGGTATCCCTCATTATACTAGCCTTGTGGGGATTACCTACTGAAGAAGCAACTGGTTTATGTTTTTTTTTTTGTGTGTCCCTTTGGAAACTTGAGATTCAAGTTCCTTTTTAATATATTATTTATTAAAAGTTATATTTTAGTTTTCTTCTCGAATCCTACAGTGACCCCCACAGTAGCCCCATTAGTAATAGTGACCCTCACAGTGGCCCCAGTAGTAATATTGACCTCCACAGTGGTCTCAGCAGTAAGTGACTCACACAGTGGCCTCAGAAGTAATATTGACTCCCCCACAGTAGCCCCAGTAGTAATAGTGACCCCCACAGTGGCCCTAGTAGTAATAGTGACCCTCACCGCAGCCTCAGTAGAAACAGTGACCCCTTTAACTGGCCCCAGCAGTAATAGTAACCCCCACAGTGGCCTCAGCAGTGATTGTGACCCCCTACAGCAGCCCCAGTAGTAATAGTGACCGCCACAGTAGTCTTACTCGTAATAGTGACCTCAACAGTGGTCTCAGCAGTAGTAATGACCCATGGAGTGGTCTCAGCAGTAATAGTCACCGCCACAGCAGACCCACTAGAAATAGTGCCCCCACAGTGGCCCCAGTAGAAATAAAAAACCCCAGAGGGGCCCCTATTATTAAGTGACCCCCACAGAGGCCCCAGTAGTAATATTGACTTCCACAGTGGTCTCAGCAGTAATAGTCACCACCACAGCAGCCCCCGTTGTAATAATGGCCCCACTAGTAATAGTTACCGCCCACAGAAGCCCTATTAGTAATAGTAACCCCCACAGTGGCCCCAGTGATAATATTGACCTCCTCAGTAGTCTCAGCAGTAATAGTCATTACCACAGCAGCCCCTGTAGTAATAGTGACAACCACAGTGGCCCCAGTAGTAATAGTGACCCCACAGTGACCCAAGTAGTAAAAGTGAAGCCCACAATGGCTCCAGTAGTAATAGTGACCCCTCGCAGTAGCCCCAGTAGTAATAGTGACCCTCACAGTGGCCCCAGTAGTAATAGTGACCCCCACAGCAGCCTCAGTAGTAACAGAGAACCCCCTACAGAGGCCCTATTAGTAATAGTGACGCCCCACAGTTGCCCCAGTAGTTATAGTGACCCCTACAGCAGCCTCAGCAGTAACAATGACCCCCACAGTAGCCTGAGTTGTAATAGGGACCACTACAGCAGCCCCAGTAGTAATGGTGTCCCCCACAGTGGTCTCAGCAGTAATAGTAACCCCTTACAGCAGTCCGAGTAGTAATCGTAACCCCCACAGTAGTCTTCGTCGTAATAGTGACCTTCACAGTGGTCTCAGCAGTAATAGTCACCACCATAGCAGCCCTAGTAGTAATAGTGACCCCAACAGCATCCCCAGTAGTAATAGTTACCCCCACAGTGGCCCTAGTAGTTATAGTGAGGCCCATAGTTGCCCCAGTAGTAATAGTGACCCTCTCAGTAGCCCCAGTAGTAATAGTGACCCCCACAGTCGCCCCTAACAGTATCAGTTATCCCCAAAATGGCCCCAGTAGTATGAGTGACCCCCACAGTAGAACAAATAGTAATAGTGACCCCCACAGCAGCCTTATTAGTAACAGGGCTCCCCTACAGTGGCCCCAGGAGTAATAGTGACCCCACAGTTGCTCCAGTAGTTATAGTGACCCCCACAGTAGCCTCAGCAGTAACAATGACCTCCCACAGTAGCCTGAGTAGTTATAGTGACCACCACAGTGGCCCCAGTAGTAAAGGTGTCCCCCACAGCGGTTTCAGCATTATTAGTGACCCTCACAGTTCTCTCAGTAGTAATAGTGTTGCTCACAGTAGCCCCAGTAGTAATAGTGACCCCCACTGTAGCCTCAGCAGTAACACTGACCCCCACAGTAGCTTACATAATATTAGTGACCCGCACATTGGCCCCAGCAGTAATAGTTACCCTCACAGTGGACCCAACAGTAATAGTTACCCCCACAGTAGCCTCAGCAGTAATACTGACCCCCACAGTTACCCCAGCAGTAATAGTTACCCCCACAGTGCTCTCAGCAGTAATAGTCACCCCACAGTGGCTTCAGTAGTAATAATTTACCCAAAGTTGCCTCAGCAGTAGCCACAGTAGTAATAGTGACCTCCAAACTATCCCTAGTAGTAATAGTTTGCCCCCCACAGTGGCCTTAGTAATATTAACCCTCACAGTGGCTTTAGCAGTAATAGTGACCCCCACCGTAGTCTACCTGGTAGTAGTGACCGCCACAGTGGTCTCAGCAGTAATAGTCACCCCCACAGCAGCCCCAGTAGTAATAGTAAGCCCCACAGTGGCCCCAGTAGTAATAGTGAACCCCACAGTAGCCACATTAGTAATACTGCCCCTCACAGTAACCCCAGTAGTAATATTGACCTCCACAGTGGTCTCAGCAGTAATAGTGGCACACACAGTTGCCTCAGAAGTAATAGTGACTCCCCCACAATTGCCCCAGTAGTAATAGTAAGCCCACAGTAGCTGAAGTAGTAATAGTGATCTCGGTGGCCTCAGAAGAAATAGACTTCCCCACAGTAGCCCCAGTAGTAATAAGAACCCCCACAGTAGCCCCAGTAGTAATAGTGATCCCACAGCAGCCTCAGTAGTAACAGTGACATCTCTACAGTGGCTCTAGTAGTAATAGTAACCCCCACACTAGCCTTAGTAGTAATAGTAACCCCCACACTGGCCTCAGTAGTAATATTGACCCCCTACAGCAGCCCAGTAGTAATAGTGACCTCCACAGTAGTCTTCCTCATCATAGTGACCTCCACAGTGGTCTCAGCAGTAATAGTGACCCCCACAGTAGCCTCAGCAGTAACAAAGACCCCTCATAGTAGCCGCAATAGTAATGGTGTCCCGTACAGCATTAATAGTGACCCTCACAGTGGTCTCAGCAGTAAGTAAACCCCTACAGCAGCCCCAGTAGTAATAGTGACCTCCACAGCAGCCCCAGTAGTAATAGTGACCAACACAGTAGCCCAAGTAGCAATAGTGACTCGCACATAGGCTCAGTAGTAATAGTTACCCCCACAGCGGACCCAACAGTAATCGTTACCCCCACAGTGCCCTCAGCAGTAATAGTCACACCACAGTAGCTTCAGTAGTAATAGTGTACCGAAAGTGGCCTCAGCAGTAATAGTGCCCCCCCTCCTCAGTAGCCACAGTAGTAATAGTGACATCCACAGTATCCCTAGTAGTAGTAGTGAGCCCCACAGTGGCCTCAGTAATAGTAACCCTCACAGTCGCTTCAGCAGTAATAGTGACCCCCACAGAAGTTTTCCTCATAATAGTGATCTCCAAGTGATTTCAGTAGTAATAGTGACCCCCTACAGCAGCCCAGTAGTAATATTGACCCCCACAGTACTCTTCATCGTAAAAGTGACCTTCTCAGTGGTCTCAACAGTAATAGTGACCCCCACAGTGGTTTCAGCAGTAATAGTCACCACCACAGCAGCCCCAATAGTAATAGTGAAGCCCACAGTTGCCCCAGTAATAATAATGACCCACACAGTTGCCCAAGTAGTAATAGTGACCCCCACAGTGGCCCAGGAGTAATATTGACCTCCACAGTGGTCTTAGCAGTAATAGTGACCCCCACAGTTTCCTCAGCAGTAATAGTGACCCCCCCCACAGTAGCCTAAGTAGTAATAGTTAACCTTTACATTGGCCCCAGCAGTAATAGTGACCCCCACAGTGGCCCCAGTAGTAATAGTAAACCCCACAGCATCCTCAGTTGTAATACTGTGGCACCAGTAGTAATAGTTACTCCCACTGTTGCCCC
Source organism: Eleutherodactylus coqui (assembly GCF_035609145.1). Taxonomy (NCBI): domain Eukaryota; kingdom Metazoa; phylum Chordata; class Amphibia; order Anura; family Eleutherodactylidae; genus Eleutherodactylus; species Eleutherodactylus coqui. Next base: position 271,694,682 of record NC_089837.1, on the reverse strand, counting down.
TGTAGTTATTGTGACCCCCACAGCAGCCTCAGCAATAACAGTGACCCCCCCCCCCCCCCACTGTAGCCCGAGTAGCATTAGTGACCACCACAGCAGCCTCAACCACCACTTTTGAAACATTTTATGTTTACATAGCAAACATCGGGTCAATCTAGTAACAAAAATGTGCTCAAAGTTTCAGTGATACAAGCAGAAATTTAAAATACCCCAAATGTTGTTAGGATCTATTAGGCCTTTAATGAACCAGCAGTTAGCTAGCATTTGTGCAGTATGGTTTCAGATTTTATTTTCTTCCTGTATCTTCTAAACATTTTTGTGCAGGTTCCAGAGATGTTGTGGGACTATTAACCCCTTAATGACATGGCCTATTTTGGCGTTGAGGACCAAGCGATTTTTTTGGTATTTTTCCACCTCCATTTTTCAAAAGCCATAACTTTTTAATTTTTCCGTGGACGCAGCCGTATAAGGGCTTGTTTTTTGCTTGGCGAGCTGTAGTTTTTATCGGTGCCACTTTTGGGTACATAGACTATATCGTAAAACTTTTTTTTTTTTTTATGATAACAGGGAGAGAAAACGCATCAATTCTGCCATAGATTTTTTTTTTTTTTTTTACACTACATTTTTTCTGACACACTACATTTTTTCTGCGGGTCGGTACGGTTACAACGATACCAAAATTGTTATATTTTTTTTAGGTTTTTACACTTTTTTGCAATAAACCCCCCTTTTTTTGGAAATCTTTTTTTTTCCTCTATAGCTGCATTCAAAGTCCTGTAACTTTTTTGTTTTTTTATGTACGGAGCTCTATGAGGGCTTATTTTTGGCAAGACGAGCTGTAGTTTTTATTGGTACCATATTGGGGAATGTACAGCTTTTTTGATCACTTTTATTGCATTTTTTTGGAGGCAAAATGCTAAAAATTAGCATTTTGCCTCTGTTTTTTAGCTTTTTTTTTTAACGCTTTTTGTCGTACAAAATAAAAAGCATGTTCAACTTTTTGTACACGTCGTTATGGACGTGTCAACACCCAATATGTGGGGTTTTAATTTTTTTCCCCCTTTTTTTATGCTAATATTAGAAAAAGCATAAAAAAGGGTTTTTTTTACATTTTTTTTTACATTTTTCTTTTTTTACACTTTTCTTTTCTTGTTTTTACATAATTTGAGTCCCTTTGAGGGACTTACATCACTGTACCGATGATCGCTGTCATAAGGCATGGCAGAGCTACTGCTCTGCCATGCCTTATCGCTTATACAGCGATCATAGGCAATACAGGACGCCAGTGTCTGGCGTCCTGTTGCCATGGTGACAGGCCGGGCTCTCGCGATGACATCGCGAGAGCCGGCCGGAGACACAGAGGGAGCACGATCCCTCTGTGAACTCTTTCCCTGCCGCGATCTACTTAGATCGCGGCCGGGAAGGGGTTAACAGCGGGGGGCGCATCTCCGATGCCTCCCCACTTTTGCAGCGGGACGCCGGCTGTGACTGAGAGCCGGCTCCCGCTGCGGGATAGCACGGGATCTTATGTGATCTCGCGCTATCCCCAGGACGTAACGGTACGTCCTGTTGCGGGAAGTACCAGGCTCCCAGGACGTACCGGTACGTCCTAGTGCGGGAAGGGGTTAATGTCATAGTCCCTAATGCAGGCATGGAAATACCGTATTGAGCACAAATTAAAAATCCTTCAGTTACCAGATTCACTAAGTATGAGCCTACCCTGCTAGCACCCTCACATGACAATCTAAATAGTTCTAATTACAGAAGCGGGTTTGCTCGCTATAGACGGGTTGCACCTTACAAAAACAGGTAAGCTTGTATTTGGTGGGCACCTTGCTTCACTCAATAGGAGAGCTTTAAACTAGAACAATATGGGAAGGGAAGTGAAAGGCCAGGTAAAAATATACAACTAATTAATACATTTGAGAACCATGCTTTTTGAAGTGGAAAGAAAGAACAATGCGAAAAAATTCAGAAGGAAAGAAGAAGAGTATGAGACACCGATCACAAACTAAAATGTTTTTACATAAATGCACTGAGCATGGGAAACAAGCAAGGAAAATTGGAGCTCCTTAACACAGGAAGAGAAATATGATGTTATAGGCATCACGGAAACTTAGTGGAATGATACGCATGATTTAAATACAAAGCTTGAAGGATACAACTTATTTGTAAGAAACAGACCTAAAAAAAGGGAAAAGGTATTGCGTTGTATGGAAAACATTAATCTCCACAGAGATTCAAGCTTCAGAGCATGGTAGTTCTGTAGTGTTAGAGTAAGAATAAAGAAAGCACACTATTGTAGGCATTTACTATAGGCCACCTGAACAAGCAGAAGATATTGATGAACTCTTTCTACATCAGATGGCCAAGCTCTCAAAAAAAGCATGACAGTAGATATGAGCGAGCGTACTCGTCCGAGCTTGATGCTTGTTCGAGTATTAGGGTACTCGAGATGCTCGTTACTCGAGACGAGCACCACGCGGTGTTCGAGTCACTTCCATTTTCTTCCCAGAAAAGTTTGCGCCGTTTTCTGGCCAATAGAAACACAGGGAAGGCATTACAACTTCCTCCTGTGAAGTTCCAGCCCTATCCCACCCCCCTGCAGTGAGTGGCTGGGGAGATCAGGTGACACCCGAGTATCTAAACTGGGACCGGCCGCGGCTCGCCACAGATGCACGCTGAGAGACATTAGGGAAAGTGCCGTCCTGCTGTAGCTGCTAAAGGAAGATTGTTAGGCTGTTATCTTCGTCTTCAAGAACCCCAACGGTCCTTCTTAGGACCACATCTGACCGTGTGAAGTACTGTTGAGGCTGCTTTTAGCAGTTTTGCAAATTTGTTTTTTGTATATTGGGCGTGCAGACCATAGCGTCCTCAGTCTGCAGTCATTTTACTGAGTATAGGGGCAGTACTGGTGAGGCAGGGACAGTGGTACAGGGAAAGAGATATACTGGCTGTATAGGCAGTGGGCTTTTTCAAAAAAATTGGAAAAAAAAATCTTTGGGCTGCCTGTGACCGTGTTCAGTTTACTGCGTGTCTGCTGGGGGTAGTAGTCGCTCATTAATACCCAGCCTTGCGCATAATTTTTTCTGGCTGCACTGTGCTTTCAATAACCACAGTCATCCTCCAACAGGGAAATCCATATACAGGCTATATAGGCAGTGGGCTTTTTCCCAAAAATTGGAAAAAAAGTACTATATTTGGGCTGCCTGTGACCGTGTTCAGTTTACTGCGTGTGTGCTGGGGGTAGTAGTCGCTCATTATTACCCAGCTAAGCCTGTGACCGTCTACAGTTTACTGCGTGTCTGCTGGGGGTAGTAGTCGCTCATTAATACCCTAGACTGCTACTACTACTGAAATGGAACTAATACTGTGCTCCCCCTATACTGCTGCTTAGGAATTGTTACTGGGGCCTGTCTTGACTGCTACTATTACTGAAATGGGCGGTTGGGTAGCATGTAACCCAGGAGAAGTGGCAGCGGAGTGTCATGCAGGCAGTGATTGTGCTTTGTTGGAGGTAGTGTGGTGCTTAGCTAAGGTATGCCTTGCTAATGAGGGTTTTTCAGAAGTAAAAATTGTTGGGGGGGCACTCTTGCCGCTATTGTGGCTTAATAGTGGGACCTGGGAACTTGAGATGCAGCCCAACATGTAGCCCCTCGCCTGCCCTATCCGTTTCTGTGTCGCTCCCATCACTTTCTTGAATTTCCCAGATTTTCACAAATGAAAACCTTAGCGGAGCATAGGTCCCATAAAAAAATGCTCGGGTCGCCCATTGACTTCAATGGGGTTCGTTACTCGAAATGAACCCTCGAGCATCGCGGGAAGTTCGACTCGAGTAACGAGTACCCGAGCATTTTGGTGCTCGCTCATCTCTACATGACAGTGATTATGGGAGATTTTAACTGTGCAGACTCTTGTTGGGACTCTCTCTCAAGTAAAAGTAATGGATCCAACAAATTGTTATCTGCTCTAGCCACCAGCTTTACTTTAAAAAGTTAGAAGAGAAAACAAGGGGATCCGCTATCTTGGACCTAATTCTTACCAACAGGGAGGAAATGGTTGAAAAAGTAAGGGTGGCTGGGACCTTACGAGGCAGTGATCATGCTATCCTTGAATTTGGCATAAAAAGGGAGTAAGACCTAAGAAAACTCAGACCTCAAGGTTAGATTTCAGAAAAGCTGATTTTATTGAACTCAGAAAGAGGATAGGAAGCATCCAATGGCTGGATGTTCTTAAAGGGGTTGTCCCGCGAAACAAAGTGGGTCTATACACTTCTGTATTACTTTGTAATGTACATTGTGCATTAATTATGAGCCATACAGAAGTTATCAGAAATTTTTCACTTACCTGTTCCGTTGCTAGCGTCCTCGTTTCCATGGAGCCGTCTAATTTTCAGTGTCTAATCGCTAGATTAGACGCGCTTGCGCAGTCCGGTCTTCTTCTTTTCTCAATGGGGCTCCGTGTAGCTCCGCCCCGTCACGTGCCGATTCCAGCCAATCAGGAGGCTGGAATCGGCAATGGACCGCACAGAAGCCCTGCGGTCCACCGAGGGAGAAGATCCCGGCTGCCATCTTCAGCAGGTAAGTAAGTAGTCACCGGAGCGCGGGGATTCAGGTAAGCGCTGTCCGGTGTTCTTGTTTAACCCCTGCATCGGGGTTGTCTCGCGCCGAACGGGGGGGCTGTTGAAAAAAAAAAAAAACGTTTCGGCGCGGGACAACCCCTTTAAGGACAGAAATGTCCAAGAAGGTTGGGAAATATTGTGAAATGAAATTTTCAAGCACAATTAATTGTTAACAATCCCTAAATGAAGGAAGAATGGCAAGCATTTAAAGAGACTAGGATGGATGAAAACAGAACTTGTACACATGCTAAAAAGGAAGAAAAGTGTGTTTATCAAATGGAAAGAGGGAGGAATGTCTAAAAAACATAATGCAGAAAATTCCTGGAGAACAGGAAAAGTCCCAGAAGATTGGAAAAGGGCAAATGTCCCTATCTTCAAAAAAGAGAAGACGGCGGATCCAGGAAACTACAGACCTGTGAGCCTGACTTCTATACTAGGATAGATTTTTGAACAAATTATTAAACAGTATGCATGCAAGTACTTGGATAAAAAAATCGAATAATTAACCAGAGCCAGCATGGCTTTGTAATAAACAAGTCATGCCAGACAAATCTAATTTCCTTCTATAACAGAATCACCAACTGGGTTGCTCAGTATATCTTGACTTTAGTAAAGCATTTGACAAAGTATCTGATACCATACTCATTGAAAAAATGACCAAATATGGGTTTGACAAGGCAACTGTTAGGTGGATTCACAACTGGCAGGCTGATCGTACTCAAAGAGTGGTCATAAATGGCTGCACATCTAAGTGGAGGAATGTATTAAGTGGGGTACCACAAGGCTCTGTCCTAGGCCCAGTGTTGCTCAACATTTTTATAAATGATCTGGAGGAGAGAATTGATTGGAAACTGATCAAATTTGCCCATTGCACAACGCTAGGAGGGATAGCTAACACAAGGGATGAGAGAGAGAGAGAGAGAGAGAGAGAGAGAGACCTAGAAAAGCTTGAACAGTTGGCGGCGACTAACTGAATGATATTTAACAAGCAGAAAAGCAAAGTTCTACATCTGAGCAAGAAAAATGAAAAAAGCACATACAGAAGAGGAGGAATTGGGCTAAGCAGCAGCACATGTGAAAAAGACTTGGGTGTACTAATAGAACATAGACTGAACATGAGTCAGCAATGTGATGCAGCAGCCAAAAAGGTAAACACAATTCTGGGATGTATTAAGAGAAGCATAGAGTCTAGATCATGTGAGGTAAATATCCCCCTCTACTCTTCCTTAGTCAGACCTCATCTAGAATACTGTGTCCAGTTCTGGTCACCCCACTTGAAAAAAGACAGACAAACTGGAGCAAGTTCAGAGAAGAGTTACTAAGATGGTGAGCGGTCTGCAAATCATGTCCTATGAGGAACGGTTAAAGGATCTTGGAATGTTTAGTTTGTAAAAAGAAGGCTGGACACAATTCTGGGATGATTTAGTGAATCCTGCACTGAGCATGGGGTTGGACCAGATGACCCCGGAGGTCCCTTCCAACTCTACCATTCAATAATTTTATGAACTTTGGGCTTAGTGTCGAGGGCACACAACTCTGGGGAGCCCTTATGTCTCATATCAGTAAATGCCAAGAAAGCATTTGATAGGGTGAACTGGGGGTTCCTAGAGGTGATCCTGGGTAAAATTGGCACAGGTGCAAGATTTCAGAGATGGGTCATGGCCCTGTTTAGTGGCCCATCAGTCAGGGTCCATGTGAATGGTAGAAAAATGGCAAATGAAGTTTAATATTGATAAATGTAAGGTTATGCACATGTGCAGGAGAAACGGATGTTACCAATATGCACTTAATGGGGTACTGCTAGGGAAAAGTGATATGGAAATAGACCTGGGCGTACTGGTGGACTGTAGACTTAACCGGAGCAATCAATGCCAGTCAGCTGCTGCAAAAACAAATAAAGTATTAGGGTGCATTAAAAGAGGTTTAGGGCGTGGGATAAGAACATTATTATTCCACTATACAAGGCACTTGTCAGGCCTCACATGGAATACTGTGTACAGTTCAGGACACCGGTGCTCAGGAAAGATGTTGCAGTGCTTGTAGGGGTTCAAAGAAGGGCACCTAAACTAATAAACAGAATGAGAGGACTGGAATACCCAGAGAGGCTATCAAAACTGGCATTATTTACCCTGGAAAAAAGACTACTAAGGGGCAATCAAATAGCTATGTATAAATACATTAGGGGACAATACAAGGATCTCTCCCATGACCTGTTTATACCCAGGACTGCAATGGTAACAAGATGGCATCCTCTACATCTAGACGAAAGCAGGTTTCATCACCAACACAGAAGGGGGTTCTTTACTGTAAGAGCAGTGAGACTGTGGAACTCTCTGCCTGAGGACATGGTGATGGCAAAATTGATAGAAAAGTTTAAGATGGGACTTGAGAGCTTTTTAGAGTGCTACAATATTACAGAATGTTGACATTAGGTGACTAGCGGGGTTGTTGATCTGGGTCTTGGAATTAGGTAAGAACTCAAACGTTGATTTTTTTCTCCAAATGAGCTCATTTGGCTCGATGTTTTTTGTTTTTTTTTGCCTTTGGTGAGGGGGTTTAAAGTGGCTGAACTACATGGACATTGTCTTCATTCAGCCTAACATACTATGTTACTTTACCAAATATGGATTAAAAACGGCACTAGACAGGGCTGTCCTCTGTCTTCCTTTCGATACATATTAGTGTTGGAGACTGTGGCAAACACAATGAGAGCCAATCCTAACATACAAGGGGTCAGGATAGGAGGAATGGAGGACAAGGTTGCTCTATACGCTTATGATCTCCTGATTTACGTTAACAATTCCAGAGTGGCACTTCCCTGTATCCTAAAAGAATTTGAGACGTTCGGGAAGCTATCTAACTTTAAAGTAAATTTAAATAAATCTGAAGTACTAAACATGACTATTCTGAAGTTAGAGGTAGATTCACTAAAGCCAGCGTTCTCTCTTACTTGGGGGGAGGATGTGATTAAATCTTACTCCCCTGGTGGGTAACCTAGACGCGTTTGACTCCTTTCAGGGTACCTCCTTGACAGCTAGGGTGGAAGACCACATTCCTAGGGTCCATTACTTACTTATAGGCTCGAGGCTAAAGTCCCTATAGGAGATTTTTTGCAAGGGTGACTTCCCGGTTGGAGCATCGTATCAATACTTGGATATATGTCACTATGTTAGATCTCTTGGTAATATGCAAACTCTAGGGCACGTGATAACCCCTTTTCAGAGTTTATGTTGACCCCTGACAACCTAATTAAAATATCCACCTTATATCTAATTCTTGTGGTGGAGGATACACAGGAGAGTCAGGGAAAAAGGCATACATCTTGACCCACAAAATGACTGTGTCTAGCAAGATGCAGGAGCTTAATTATAAAATTTTGATGAGATGGTATAAGATCCCCACTGGGTTGGCTAGGATATACCCCCAGTATCCATATGTTTGCTGGAGATGCCTGCTGGATCGGTGGATTTTTATTCATATGTGATGGTCATGCTCATTAATTAACTTCCTATAGCAGGAGGTTGGTGCTTTACATGCCTCCGTCTGTAAACGCCTGATCAGTCTTACACCTGAAATTGCCCTGCTATCTATGATTCCAGGCTCTTTGACTTGAATAAAAGGGTCTCTATTGCGATTCTTTCTACTTGCCGTGAGGCTGATTACTCAGGAAGTGTAAGTCTACTACTTCTCCCTCAACGTTGATGTGGCTGGAAGCATTGGATAACCTGAAGTATATGGAGGAATTGTGTGCTGGGGATGATCTGCGATTTGCTAAATTTGAATCCAACGTGGGCAACTTGGATCCAATTCAGTTCCTTACCAGGATTAAGTACCTGGCTTACTAATGGTGTAATCAAGCCTTAACTTAGACTGAAATTACATCTATCCCTTTAAATCCATTCACAACGAAACATTGTGCTTATAACAGATCCCAGACCTTGCCGGACAATATATACCCAGTTTCTCTGTTCCCCTTTCCTCCTTTCTCTTTTTTCTTGTTATGCTTTCCCCCGTTCTGCTTTCTCATTAGTGGTAATCATTCCTTTCCTTTTTTGATTTTCACCAGCCCAATGGATCTTTGTTAACGGCATTCTGAAGACACTGTTAGAGCTGTTGCATAAGTTGATGAGCTTTACGTTAAAGGAAGACAATAATGGGCTTGAGTAAATGTTATTTTTATTGCAATTTCATAACCATTCTGTACACACTGTCTTGAGTGATGCAGTTTGAATAAAATATCTTAACTATAAAAATGTAGAGAATATGTGACAAAACCATAATTTTAACCGCTGACATCCTTCCTACCCATGAAATTAATGGTTTATGGAAGTTATTTAAGAGTTGTGGAATGTAGTTAAGCATGAGCAAATAACTTTTGGTGAATGTATGAGGTTGCCTTTACACTTACGATCATATCGCTACATTTTTTTAACGCAAATGTCCATAGGACTTTCTTTTCTTTTTTTTTCTTTTTTTTATAATCAGTGTTTATTGGAATTTTTGGATACATTACAAACATTATCCATTAAGGACGGTAGACAAGGGTACAGATGATGACAATGTTCTGTACAAAATTACTCCCAGAATTATACCAGAGTCGCAACGCCTCAATGGGTGACATACACAAAACTTTATATACATTGGGTCCGCTCCGCCCGCGGTGTGACCCACGGACCGGGCTGAACCAAGAGCACAAAAGAAGCAACAGTACGAAAAGACATGACAGACTGGGAGGGGGGAGTAGGGGATTGGGGAAAGAAGGGAGGGGGGGGGGGGGTATCATGCTACATTGTCCAAGGTGGAGTGAGAACACATCCTGACTGTGTCCGGGAGATGCTCTGATATGGGACTTGTCTGTAATTTTTGAGCACAGTACGGGATCGGGATTAATATTTACCTCTATGACCCAAGGAAGAGGACATCATTGTCATGCTTCTGTTTGCCTACTAAAGAGGAGGGCACATCATCCCATGGTTTAGACAATTTAGTCTCTGATTGACCTCCATGGGTTCCAAATTTTTAGGAAAACGTCATGGGTGCCCCTTGCCCAACTAGAGAGTTCTTCAAGATTCATAAGTAGATCTACTTTATCTCTCCACATTAACAAAGAGGGTGGGTCTTGTTGGCGCCACCTAAGTGGAAAAAGAGACTTTGCTACGTCGATAAGGAATGCTATCAGTTTGTGTTTTAGAGGGTGAAAGGCTGCTGTAGGCTTCCAGAGGAGAACTACCTCAGAGGAGAGGGTCAGGCCGGGAGAGAACTTTTTGAGCACGCATCCGACATTGCTCCAGAAAGATAGCAGACACCGGCAGTCCCACCAGAGTGCAAATTGATATCCAAAGTTTTATTCCCCCATCACAGAAAAACAGGCAACGTTTCGGCCATGTTGGCCTTTGTCAAGCTCAATCATAGTGGTACACAATCACATATAAATAGTATCACAGTAAAGCAATTAACAAATCAAAACCCTCCACCCAATTTGCAACCCCTCGTAGTCACAGATGTCCATTTACATACAATCATCTCAGGTGCCAGCGTCTCCCTCCTCCTGGAGGCTGTCATCTCCATGGTGATCTCACGAGTGTGTACTGTCAGCGTCTGCTTTCCTCTACTGCGCATGTGCGAGAAGATTGCCGGTATCGCGTTGTTCCATTGCAGCGTCATCCACTACGTCATGGGTGACGCCCACATGATCCCAATAAACATATACCGCTATGCTGTGGCTCAGCCGGCATAAAAAACAAGTACTTCTGAACAGACTGCACAATTTAAACAGTGAATAAATGCATCCGGGATCCTGCACTTTCAAGGGAGGCATTACGTTCCTTCTGCATTATGCAAATATCACATACACACGCTATCATTATATCCTCAATAGATGTATGGTTTAACCAGTTGTTATCCTGCTACAAATAGATTGTAAAACCATGCACAGAAGTATTTTTTATATATATTAAATCGTGCATGGTCATGGAATTCTAATGCAATGTAATATATAATCATGTAGAACCAATGTAGCAGGATATCAAAGCATACGTTAATATCTCTCATAATAATATCATGTACAGTGCCAAATGGTTATCCATCATTTTATAGTCTCAATGTATCGATCATGAGACACAACATATCACATAAATCATACAAGATGCGCAATCATGCAATAGTGCTCATCATGTGATATTATAATAAATATAGGTAGTATTTTATAATCACCAACCTTGATATGATCATATGGCACTATATGGTTGCAAATTGGGTGGAGGGTTTTGATTTGTTAATTGCTTTACTGTGATACTATTTATATGTGATTGTGCACCACTATGATTGAGCTTGACAAAGGCCAACATGGCCGAAACGTTGCCTGTTTTTCTGTGATGGGGGAATAAAGCTTTGGATATCAATTTGCACCCTGGATGCTGCCGAAGTCTTTCTTATTGCTGCATGTGTTTTTGGTGATCAGGATTCAATCACCTGTCTCTTTGGCTACTGCATAATCTATGCCCAACCCCTGGAGGGATATACAATTTGTGCTGCTGGCGACCTGCTTTCTCTGGACTTTGCTGTTGGATCCACGTAAGCGTGCACAAGAAATATTGGGCGATGACGGAACAATGCCTGGATACGGGTGCTTCAGGTAACCCCCTCACTTTCTCATATACCGATAATGAAGTCATTGGAAGTGGAAAAATTGCACGAACAGATCGACCAGATTGAAAAAGAAATATTGAATGTTATGTCTGACACTGATTGGAATGCCCACAGTGATAAAAAAACAACCAATGCTACAACAGCATCAGGAGAATCTGGAGGATATCAAAAGAACCAAGTGGTTCCGAGACATGGAGGATTACAGTCGGGGGCAAGTGTTCAACTGGCAGAGGATCAAAACTAGGGTGAATGATCCTTATGAGTCCGCTCCTAGACAGCGAAGACGCCGACGCCGATTGCCTCCAAACCAGACCCGATTTGGTTTCTCATCAAGGGACTCTTGTTCAACAGATGAATCAAGCAAAAACGAATATGGGCAAGGTGGCCCTATGTTGTCGTCCTCCTCTGCTTCTTCTTTTTTAGGACATGCAACAACGACGGGCATCAAAAGGAAAGGAGTACCAGCCGGCGAATGCGGAGAGGTGGGAGGAAACACCACAGGACCAACAAGAAACCTTGGGACTGTAATGACGAGAGCAACAAAACGATTGCCGCCACCGGACCCCAGGAAACAATAAACTCAGATTTAGTGGTTAATATCTCATCTAAAAATTTATCACCGATAGAGATAACAGCTTTCTCAAAGGGATTGTCATTTTGCCCCACTGTGACCATGGACTGGTTTGACCTTAACCTAGATTTACATTGTTTCTTTAGAAACTTGAGGCTAAAAATTTTTTTCTTTCTGTACAAAATTCTGATGTATGTACTGCTCCTGTTGCGCAGACCAACTCCCGTGGGGGCTTTTCCCTGGTGGATGTTGGTCTGCGCAACGAGTAATTTCCAACCTCCTACTTCTAACCATCACATAGAGGTGTTTGCGGATCAAGTATTAAGAGATGTTGAAAAACTGAGACATAAGACACTAAGGTGTCCAAGAGATAGACATAAAAATATGAACAAATTGGAAAGAGAGGCGATTAAAAATGTATCAACTGATAAAACCCTCGCAATAAAACCGGCGGATAAGGGGGGCGCGCGATCGTCATAATGGATGCCGCAAAATATGTCGATGAGATTCAAAAACAACTTAGTAACACAGATGTATATGAGAAACTGTATTTTGACCCTACCATGAAATTCCAAACACAACTGAGGATAATGTATAATGAGGCACTCACGGAAGGCATTATAGATGAGGGGATGGTGAGATTCTTTGATATTACACATCCAATAATACCAACACTATACATATTGCCCAAAATACATAAAGATCTGTTAAACCCGCCAGGACGCCCCATAGTCTCAGGGTGCGATTCTATTTTCAGCAACATTGCAAAGTTCCTGGATAGGATATTAATTAAGTTTGCTGAAGGCGCCAGTTCGTATATTAAAGACACTACGGACTTTTTGTGTAAAATTGCCCCGATGTCGGTTACCAATGAAACTATATTGGCTTCATTGGATGTTACCGCGTTGTACACGTCCATTGTACATTCAAAAGGCTTGGTAGTGGTCAAAAATTTCTTGATGGATTCTGATTTGCGTCCGGAATGCGCTGGCTTTGCCTTGTCGCTGCTGAAGTACATCCTCGTGAACAATTATTTTGTGTTCGCGGGGGTGTACCGGCAGCGGCAGGGCACGGCGATGGGCTCCAATATGGCGCCAAGTTACACAAATACGTACATGCGCGCCTTTGAGGAGATGTTCGTCTATGTATCTGCCTACAGCCCTAATCTTAGGTGCTGGTGGCGGTACATAGACGACATCTTCCTCTTATGGGACGGCTCTTTGGATGAGTTAAAGGAATTTCATTCCTTTCTCAATTCCGTATACCCCGAGCTCCAGTTCACTTTGTCTCATTCATATACGGAAATCCAGGTTTTGGACACTCTTGTTATAAAGAGGAATAATAGGTTACGTACAGATCTCTTTACTAAAATTACTGACCGTAATAACCTATTGCAATTTGACAGTAATCATCCTCTCCCCACTATAAGATCACTACCGTTGAGCCAATTCCTTCGAGTGCGCCGTGTTGCACATGATGACACGGTAGATGTCAGATTACAGGAGATGACGAACAGGTTCTTACAGAGAGGTTACCCAGAACTGTTATTACAGGAGGCTAGAGATAAGATTAAACCTCTTGTACAGACAGCATTGTTGACAAAATCAAAAACAAAACGAGAGGTGCAACGAATCCCATTCATCTCCACTTATAATAATATGTCACGGAAAATAAAGGGTATAATAAATAGACATTGGCCACTGTTGACCTTGAGTAGCTCTATTGTTCCTGAGTTCTTGAATAAACCAATGATGGCCTATAGGAGAGGGAGGAACATTGGCGATCAACTTGTGCATTCTTTTTATGCACATAATAAACCATCAATACAACGCACCTTGATGCCCATGAGAAAGGGCAATTTTCCATGCTTGGGGTGCTCTGTTTGTTGTAATTTACAAAAGGGAGATCATTTTTGTCATCCCCTTAATGGAAATACCTATTACATCAAAGATCGGTACTCTTGTGATTCATCATTCGTTGTCTACCTCATAACCTGTCCATGTAGACCGGGGTATGTAGGTGTAACCACCCTAGAGGTGAGGACACGAATGGTGAATCACAAGAGTACGATCAGAACTAAAAATTTGACATTGCCGGTTTCACGGCACTTTACTGAACGGGGCCGCTCAACCAGCCAGTTTAAATTCAGAATAATCAACCATGTTCCTCCCTCTCCTAGAGGTGGTAATCGCGCGCTTCTCCTAAAAAAACGGGAGTTGCGCTGGATTTACGAGTTAGAAACAATGTCCCCAAAAGGATTAAACATGGAATATGTATATATGCCCCACCTCTAACAAAGAAACTTGAGACTCATTATAGGTAATGAGGTTTGTTTTTAATTATATGTTGGTGTTTTTTTAAAAATACCCCACCTTTTTTCTTTTATCTTTACAGATAGACCAATAGACGGTTCCAGTCTCTCCCTCCTTGTGTTTTACACCTCGGGACACACCAAGAAGTTATACTATAACTGAAGAATTATGCATAATGAATCTCATAATTTTGCAGAATATGCATTATGTGATGGTATTTATAATAGTGATATACATGTTATCTACAGGGATTATATATGTTAATGTGAGAAACAACAATATGAATAATTTGATACAATCGCATGATATAGTGCCATATGATCATATCAAGGTTGGTGATTATAAAATACTACCTATAATGAATTTCGAAAAGGCTAGTCGTACTGTTTTGAAAAATGTGTTTGGTATAAAAATAGGGAGAAGTTGAATTTTGTAAAGTATTATCGGAAGAACATACGACTTTAAAATGTTCTTCCTCCCCAGCCAGGATATGAAGGGGAGGTCGTATGATCGGAGTAGTTTTTCGATCTTGGTTAGTAGAGGTATAAAGTTTGCGGAGTACAGGTCCTCCGCCTTCTTTGTGAATTTTATGCCTAGAAAATCAAAGTCAGAGTTGGACCACGAGAATGGGGATTTATTCTTCAGCTCTTTAAGGTGTGCTAGGGGTATGGAGATATTTAGAACCGTGGACTTGGAGTAATTTATTTTAAAATTGGAGATGACTCCAAACTCTTCCAAGAGAGTGGTGAGACGAGGAAGCCCCCTCTCCGGGTTTGTAATCGGAAGGACGATGTCATCAGCATAAGTTGCAGTAGAGAGGACCACCTCACCGACCCGTAGTCCCTGGATAGCTGAGTCAGTCCTGATCTTTTGCAGGAGGGGCTCTATGGAGAGGATGAATAGAGCAGGCGAAAGCGGGCATCCCTGCCAGGTTCCATTGTTTATATCGAAAGAGGGGGACAGGATGTTATTTATTTTAAGCCTGGCATGGGGTGCGGCATATAATGAAAAGATTGCGGATAAAAAATGCAGGAGGGAAATTAAAGTGTGAGAGGACGAGCTTCATATAGGACCAGTTGACTCGGTCAAAAGCTTTTTCTGCATCTGAGCTTACTAAAGCTAAAGGTATATTTTGGGTTTGAGCATATCTTGCCGCATGCAACAGTCTGATGCAATTGTCTTTTTTCTTTTCTTCCTTTGACGAATCCGGTTTGTTTGGGATTAATCAAGGAGGGGATAAATTTTTCCAGTCGCTTAGCTAACAGTTTAGCCCATAACTTCATATCGAAATTAATCAACGGAATAGGCCTATAACTCTCGCAATCTTCTGGGTCCTTCTTGTCCTTGTATATTAGGGTTATATGGGCTTCTTGGGCCTGCTTAGGGAGGGGTGTTCCTAGTAATAAAGAGTTGAATAAGTCTACCAACTGTGAGGTCAGGAGGGATTTGAAGGTTTTATAATATGTTAATGGGAGGCCATCTGGGCCAGGGCTCTTTCCTGATGGGAACGAGGCTATAAGATCCTCAATTTCCTGCGTGGTAACTGGGGAAGTGAGGGCTGCTGTCTCTTTTTCGTCCAGCTTGGGTAGATATAATTCCTTTAAAAAGGCCTCAGTTCGAGTTCGGGCGTCTAATTCTTTGTTTGGGGAGGGGGGTTTCTGGATATTATAGAGGCGTGAGTAGAATGCCTGAAACTCATTAGCCATCTCCCTAGAGGAGGTGACCGAGGGGCCGGATTGATTTGGTTTTAATGGAATTAATAAAATTTCTAGAACGGGCTTTTTTAATAAGCACAGAAGTGTACTTGCTACCCTTATTTTCCTGGGCGTAGACCATATGTTTGAGGTATAGATGCTTTTTGTTGTATCTGGCCTCCAGGTTCAGTTTTAGCTCCTTTCTGAGAGATATTAGTTTATCTAGTGAAGACTTACTCTGAGAATGTTTTGCTACTTGTTCTAATCTGGCAATTTGTTTTAACTTCTCGTCGATCTCTTTTTGTTGGCTTTTCTTAACTCTAGATCCTAGGGCAATCAGTAGGCCTCTCGCAAATGCCTTATGGGCTTCCCAGATTACAGGCATAGGCGTCTCATTAGTTTTGTTGAGTAGAAAATATTCTTCAATAACTATTTTTAATTGTTGCCTATCTTTTTCTGTATCCAGGACAGAGGGGTTTAGTTTCCAACGCCACTCGCGTGGTGAAGCGATGGGGAGATTTATGTTAATATGAAGTGGGGCATGGTCGGAAATTACTATAGGGTCAATAAAGGCGCTCATGAAAGACTCTAGGAAAAAGGAGGAGATGAGTAAGTAGTCTAGACATTGGAAGGAGGAGTGGACTGTTGAATAATATGTGTAATCCTTTACGGACGGGTTTGCATAGCGCCAGGCGTCTACTAGGCCCATATCTGCTAGTTCTCGGCTCAGTCGCTTTAGCCTAGTCTGTGATATTTGTGATTTCCCGTCAAGGAATCCAAAAGTGGGCAGAGAGTTAAGTTTATGTCACCCCCCATAAGGGTCGGTCCGGCGGCAAAATGTTTTAGGATTTCAAACTGTTTTATCAACCACGGCACCTGTCCTGTGTTAGGGGCGTATAGGTTCGCAAGTGTTATCTTGTTGCCCTGTAGTGTCCCTCTCAGGTATAGAACCCTACCCTCTTCGTCTGAGTACTAGGCCTCGCAGGAAAAAATGGTGGACCTGTGTACTAAAATCGAGACTCCCTTAGATGCGGATGTCGGATGTGAGCTATAGAACCCCTGCGGGAATTGTTTTTCTGAGAGGGATATGCACCTGTTTCCCCTGAAATGGGTCTCCTGCAAGAAAGCTATTTTAGTGCCGTACCTCTTCAGAAGCAGCGAGACGTGATGTCTTTTTTCCGGGGAGTTGAGACCTCTAATGTTGAATGTAGTAATCCGTAGAGATTCAGCCATATTGGTGGAATATAAGCTGCGGATATATCTCTAAAGGTGTCTAAAAAGAGAATACAATCGTTAGGTATAGATGCATGACTTTGCGAGGGTCTATGGATCTGTTGACCACCTCCGTCGGGGCACAGAGTTGGGAGGGGGGTGGGGGGGATACAAATGGAAAGTTGGGGTAAAAACACAGAGGGGTGGGGGAAAGACAAACAATTAAACTGTACTCCGGGAAGGAGTTTGAAAGGACCCGCTATTGCAGGTCAACTGGTAAAGATGGGAAAGGGCAGGTTGTCTGGGCTAGTGTTTAAGTAGGCCAGTCAACTTCGTGCAGCCTGTGCTGCCAGACGTCCTCCCTGACCCAAACATATGTGCGACATTAGAGAAAAACAGAGAGAAACTTTACCAAGGGGCTCTTCTTGGGCAAAGAGCCTAAAAGTAGGAAATAAAACCTTTTTGAGCAGTGGGTAAATAGAGATAACATGAAGGAACAGTTTGCCAAAGAAGTTAGCCGAAACAATTAGCAGCCTGAAATCAGAGCTGCGCATATGAATCGCACTACTCAGGGGTGGTAGCGCAGATTAACAGTTTGTGCGAGACAAGTGATCATCTTCCTCCCTTGGGAGGTAGCTCCTTTACTGAAGTGGAGAAAGTGCCGAATAAGGCTGGAAGTCCTATGTGTTAGGTATCCGCATTATTGTTGGCCTCCTTCGTCTTTTTCTTTTTCCCTCTTGGGGATTTCGGATTACCCGCCTGTTGCCAGACTTCAGGTGGTGGCAAATTCAGGAGTTTGGGGTACTCCGGCAGGGGGAGCCAACATGGTAGTTCAATTGGCTCCATGTCTAGGAGGGTCCAGGCGTTCTTCAGGTCCTCAGGGGAGTGGATAATAAGCCTGCGACCATTCACTGAAATTCCCAGGCCAGAGGGGAATAACCAGGAGCACCTTATGTCCCTGGCCCGGAGGGCCTCCAAGAGGGGGCGGAGGAGGCGGTGTTTGTATAAGGTAGAGGGAGCTAAGTCCTGAAAAATCTGTATGGGGTGGTCACTGTATCTCAGGTCCCTTTGAGATCTGGCCGCTTTGATTATCGCAAGCGCATATTGGAAGCACAGAAGCTTGCAAATAATGTCCCTTGGGGGATCGGCTGCTGAGGGGGGGGGGGGGTCTGAGTGCTCTGTGAATACGCTCTTTATTGATAGGGGTTGTTGCTTCATCTCCCAACACCAGTCTGAAGATCTCTGCTCCAACTTTAAAGAGGGACTCCGCAGCAAAAGATTCCGGGAGCCCCTTTATCCTGATCTTGCAACGTCTGTTGCGGTTTTCCAAGTCTTCTTGGGAAATCAAGACTCCGTTTAGTTGCTCATGTTGGTCCTTTAAGACTTGCGCAATTACCAGTGCATGGGAGGTGATAGTAGCAGAGGACCCTTCCAGCTCCTCCACTCTGCGCCCCATATGCTTAATGTCCTCTTTTATGTCTGCTAACTCTGTCATAATAAATAACAAGAATCAGCGCCTACTCGCACAAAACGATTTAAAGGAGATGTCCCGAGGCAGCAAGTGGGTCTATACACTTCTGCATGGCCATAATAATGCACTTTGTAATGTACATTGTGCATTAATTATGAGCCATACAGAAGTTATAAAAAGTTTTATACTTACCTGCTCCGTTGCTGGCGTCCTCGTCTCCATGGTGCCGACTAATTTTCGCCCTCCGATGGGCAAATTAGCCGCGCTTGCGCAGTCCGGGTCTTCTCCTCTTCTCTATGGGGCTCCGTGTAGCTCCGTGTAGCTCCGCCCCGTCACGTGCCGATTCCAGCCAATCAGGAGGCTGGAATCGGCAATGGACCGCACAGAAGCCCTGCGGTCCATGAAGACAGAGGATCCCGGCGGCCATCTTCAGCAGGTGAGTATGAAGACGCCGGACCGCCGGGATTCAGGTAAGCGCTGTGCGGGTGGGTTTTTTAACCCCTGCATCGGGGTTGTCTCGCGCCGAACGGGGGGGGGGGTTTAAAAAAAAAAAAAACCCGTTTCGGCGCGGGACATCTCCTTTAAAAAGGTTGTGAGATACTTTTATGTACTCACCTGGTGCTCGGCCAAAACTCCTGTTCAGGAGATTGACCGGCACCTTATATCTGAGCTGGTTCGTAGCGTCCCTGGAGTCCCGGATCCTGATTACCGGAGAGCGTCTCTGGGGTTGACAGCCGTAACAGGCTGTTTGTGCAATCACTTGTATCAAATAGGAAAAATTCCCCCGCGCTCGTGGGTTCCAGCAGAGATGAAGGACACAATGTCCGTAAATAGCTTTAACTTAATTTATTAATTACTTTGCTACGCGTTTCTGCGGGCTTACCCGCTCTCATCAGGCATACATTTAGACAGCACCGTACACAATTTATACATTGCTAGAGCCCACATGAACACTCAGACGCCGACTCGGAACCGCCCTCTGCTTCATGTGGAATAACACGTCATATCATTAATCAGTAACCCTTTACATACTACTAATTTCTTCATTCATAAAAAAGCAGCAAGGTGTGCTATTTAAAAGCCCATTCAGCTTACTTAGACTCATCATAATCTGATGTATTCCACAATATCATTTAAAATTATAAATTATCCATCAATGACTACTACAATTATATTCTAAAAAATAAAATAAAAATAAAAATAAAAATATTACTATAGGCAAATTTAAATATATTGCATATATCCAATTTATCAATTATATATTCTCTATATATCTATCATTCGTTTTTATAAAAAAATAGACCCCCTCTGTTATAAAAGGCAATACCATATATATACATAATACCCAAATAATTCTAAAATTTTCGTTTTTTAAAAAAAATCATTCTTAAAAAAAAAAAAAAAAAAATCCATTCATTTTATACAATTTTTTATACCCTCTTTTTTATTCTATTTCTATATATATCAAATTATACTTTATATTAACATTAACCCTTTTTGAATATCTCTTTGTACCTAACATTTCCTCTTACAGAATTCAATCCCTTTAAATCAAATTTTTTCTAGCACCTCATTGAGCCCTATTGGCTGTAAGGTCTGGAGTTTATAAATCCAGAACATCTCTTTCCGTTTTAGCTCGTTCATTGATTTATTTTTTATCTGCTCTATTGGTGTGATTTTCAGTGTTCTCGATTGACATTTGTGTTGCTCAGCGAAATGTCTAGATACACTGTGTTTTGTGTATCCCCGTTTAATATTATATTTGTGGTTAGCCAATCTGGCACGAATTGCATTTTTTGTTCTTCCAATATATTTTAACCCGCATTCACATTCCAGCAAATATACAATATACGTACTATCACAGTTCAATCTATTTTTATATTGAACTACAATATCTTTATCTTCTATTTTTAGTTTAAACGTGTCTCTCTTCTGTTGTATATGTGTGCAACATTTGCATCTAATCTTATTACATTTAAAAACTCCTTTCTCTGATTCGATTTTTGTAAGGGAACTTTTTTTATTTTTATCTTTTAATTCTGCCTTCGAGGGTGCAATGATGTTTTGTAATGTTTTATTTTTCCTGAAGATCAGTCTGGGTTCGGCTTCTAAAACAGGTTTTAAAAGAGGATCGTTGAGTAGAATAGGTCAATGCTTTTTTTTAAAAACTCTTATACTGTGTGACTGGTTATTATACTTGGTTATAAAAGATGTTTTTCTATATACATTATTCTGTTTTTGTTTTTCTTTTATCGGGGATTTTTTTACATTCTTTTCTCTTTCTATCATTACTTTGTTTTGGGCTGCGTTGATGAGCGATTTTGGATAGTGTTTTTCTAAAAAAATTTTCTTTAAAATATCGGACTGTTGGACATAATCTTCTATTTTTGTACAATTCCTTCTAATCCTCTTATACTGCCCGTAGGGGATGTTAATCTTCCAATACCGAGCATGACAGCTTGTAAAATCTATATAATTATTGCTGTCGACTTTTTTAAAAATGCGTGACAGTAGAAATTTTTTTATTTTCCGAATGAAGTTCAAGATCTAAAAATATTACTTTCTTTTTATCTATATTAATAGTAAATTTTAAGTTCTGATCATTACAGTTAAGTTGGTTTGTAAATTCCTCTAATTCTTTCGTTCCACCGTCCCATATGATTAAAATATCGTCTATGTACCTTTTAAATAAAACTATCCTATCATCTAAAATATTTTTCTCCTCAAACGCCCCGACATATAAATTTGCATATGTCGGGGCGAATTTACAACTCTGTCATAATAGGGTGCAGGGCGCTCGTAATGAGCTGTTTCATGAAGCCCTTTGAGATGGTTTCACTATCCTCATCGTACGAGGAGAGCTCTCCCTCCCCCTCCTTACTATGAGCTGCTGTTGTATGGTGGGCCGGCGCCATCTTGGCCGATGGGTGCGGAGAGTGGGAGCCGCGGTCCGTTAGGTACCTTTGCATTCCCACTTGGTTTTTATGGGAGCGGGGTGTGCTCAGCTGCTCACTGTTTCTCTCCCTCGTCTTTTTCTGCATGTCCGCTGCAGGTAGCCGCTGTTAGAGTCTCAGAAGGGCGCCTCACAGACGGAGCTCAGGGCTCAGGCAGCCATTAAGCTCGGAGGTCAGGCTCCGCCCCCGTCAATAGGACTTTCTAATGTTAAAAACGCATTGCACAAAAATTGCAAAGCACAAACTTGCAATTTTGTGCAGTGCGTTTCTAACATTAGAAAATCCTATTGATATTCGAGTTTAAAAAACGCAGCGCTGTCACAATCGCAAGCGTGAATGCACCCTAAGAGCTAGAGCTTTTTAAATAGAATGGTCATTCCATACATATGGGAAGCATTTAATTATATGTTGCCTAGTTTTATTGTCAATCCTAACACCCAGCAATTAGGTTTTATATTGTTTACCCTATAATATGAATTTATCCAAATCAGAAATTATAGATTGAGCCTGTTTGAAAGAGGAAATAGGGTCTGTTAAAGCTAAAATTACATCATCTGCATATGGTCCTATATTGTGTTTCTGATATTCTAATTTAATTCCTTTGATATTATTATTTGTTCTAATCTGTTCACTTGGAGGTTCCATAAGAAGGGAAAAAATAAGGGGTGAGAGAAGGCAGCCCTGTCTAGTATCATTAGAAATTGTAAATAAAGGGGAAATATATATAAATGAAAAAAACAATACAGATTGTGCAGAATATATCTGTAAGACCGCAGATTTAATGGGAGCAAAGAAAACAAATATTCCAAAATTAGCTTCTAAATAACCCTAGTGAATCCCATCAAATGCCTTTTCTGTATCTAGGGCTACGAATTAGGAAGCTATACGACCAAGTTCATCAATCCTAATCAGATTCAAGAACCTGTGGGTTCCATTGGAAGCTTGTCTCTGTGGGACAAAACTCAACGTGATCTGCAGTAACCAATGTTGGAAATATTCAATAGGTAAATAGGACGAAAATTATTTGTGGAAATTGTTTCTTTGGAAATTTGGGTAAAGTGACAATAAGGGCCTCTAATATTTCTGAAGGAAAAGAATCCCTGTCCACTGCCTCATTAAATACCGTCACAAGATAGGATGCCAGAAGGGAAGAGTATTTTTTATAATAACCATTAGAGAAACCATCTGGTTCTAGAGATTTGAGAGGTTTTGATGGGTTTTAGTACTAGACCTAGAGGCTAACTGGTCGGGGGACAGATATGGGACCAATTAGTCATATATATATATATATATATATATATATATATATATATATATATATATATATATATATATAATGTAAGGCCACAAAAAGACACATGTCCATCCATTTCAGCCTATTACCTCCCAATGTTGATCCAGAGGAAGATAAAAACCTCCAATGAGGTAGAAGCCAATTTTCTCCATTTAAATGAAAAAAATCCTTCCTGACTTTATTCTGACAATCGGAATAATCACTGGATCAACTACCCTTATGAAGTTATTAATGATTATAACATATCACTCACGGCTATTACATATTGTATCACTCGAGAAAGTCCCCTCTCTAGGCCCATCTTGAACGCAGGCAGAGAGTTCCATGGTCTCACTACTCTTACAATAAAGAACTTCCTTCTATGTCAGTTTAGAAACCTCCTTTCCTCTAGACATAGAAGATACCCCCTTGTTACAGTCAAAGTCTTGTATTTAAATAAATTATGAGAGAAATCTCTATATTGTTCCCTGATATAATTATACATAGCTATTAGGTCACTCCTCAGCCATCTTTTTTCTAAACTAAATAATCCCAATTTTGATAACCTCTCTGGGTATTGTAGTCTGCTCATTCCATTTATTACTTTGCTTGCCCGCCTTTGTACCCTGTCAAGCTCTTATATGTCCTCCTTAAGTACTGTAAACAATATTCCATGTGTGGTCTAACTAGTGACTTGTAAAGAGGAAAAACAATGTTCTTGACTTGTGCCCCTAGACCTCTTTTGATGCACCCCATGATCCCATTTGCCTTGGCAGCAGCTGCCTGACACTGGTTGCTCCAGTTAAGTTTACAGTTCTCTAAAATCCCCAAGTCCTTTTCCATATCAGTGTTTCCCAGTGGTTTTCCATTTAGGGCAAGGTTCCGCCCCTACAGCTGCAAATAGTGGTGAGGGGCGGAGAGAGGGAAGAGAGGGAGCGGGGAGAAGGCAGAGAGGGGGCGGGAGCTAAGTGCACTGCTCCCAGCCCGGCATGCCTTCTCCCCCTGCAGAGAGGGACAGTGTATATCAGCCGGACGTGAAAACCCGGCCGATAGACGCACGTCTGAATAAGCCCTTAGTGTGTAATGGTGAAATGCATTTCCTCTTCCAATGTGCATAAGTTTACATTTATCAGTGATTAACCTCATTTGCTACTTTTCTACTCAACCCATCAACTTATCCAGATCCTCTTGCAACCAGCTTGCGTCCTCTCTTGTGTTCATTTATTTACATAGCTTTGTGTCATCTGCAAATATTGATATTTTGCTATGCAATCATTTTACCATTAGTAAATATATTAAAAAGAATAGGGCCCAAAACCTCCCCCTGTGGTACCCCACAAGTAACGATGACCCAATCAGACTATGTACCATTTATAACCACCTTCTGGTTTCTATCACTGAGCCAGTTACTTACCCACTTACACACATTCTCGACCAGACCAAGCATTTTTTTTTATATATACCAACCTTTTAGGCAGCACAGTATCACTTTGGAAAAGTGATTCTCCCTGGTCCAGTCTACAACTTACCTCCTTATAAAAGCTGATCAGGTTGGATTGACAAGAGTGATCTCTCACAAACCTATGCTGATACAGATATATACAACTATTTACCTTAAGGTACTCCAGGATAGCATCTCTTAGAAACCCTTCAAACATTTTATCGACAATAGAAGTAAGGACCCAGGCAAAGCAGTATACTCGGGCCCCTACGACAACTACTCACACGAATGCATTTCTTTGCATCAAAGAAGCCTGCTGCTGTGGTATTTGTATGAGGACTGTTATTCTGAGAGGAAATTGGAGTCCATTTTCCCTACATGGGTGTGCAGCTGGACAAGCCTCCCCTGAGAAGGGTTGTGAATTGGTGGTGCTGGTGGTTGTATATTCAATATTGATTCCTCAATAAAATTAAACATATATTTATTTTATTGGCACTTCCAACAAAATTATTGTTGAAACATTAAAAACATGCTGTGCAGCAGCAACTAATCAACATGATAAACATTTGAACAATACACAAGGCTTGATAAACACAATAATACTCAGAAAGACATACAGATTAGATGTCACGGTATGAATTACTACAAATTTTCTATTATAACAAACATTTGCAGTATTTCTTTGCAGAGAATTGTCAATGGTCCTCAGGATGTCATTTTCCATGCACATAAGTGAAAGTCAACTCAAACGATCCTGCCTCAGGTGTTAGTTCACAGGGAAACACTGAAAAGGATCATTGAACTAGCTCCTAAGAATTCAGGACTGTCAGTAGGCTCTTGGAGCCAGGAGCGTGAGCACCATCGGTGCACTCTAAATAATAAAAAAGCTATGTCAACCAGTATCAGAGCTGTTTGGATAGTATAAAAAAGGGGAAACAAATCAGCTTAGGTCCATGCTGCCTCTGAGAGTAAGAGCTATCTCTAAACGTCTATTAGAGGTGCTATATTAAAAATCAGGACAGCATTAATATCAGTTGTAATAATCAAACTCCTGATGAATCAGCACCCGTGCATGGGTTGCTGAGGAAACGCGTCGAGAAATTTGAGATCTAGATATCAAGATCCCTGAATGAGTTTGCGAAATATACATTACCTTGTAAAGGACAAAGGATTTAAAGTCCTCTAGAAGTCTATGCAACACACTCTCATTCCAAAGTATAAGAATGGCTATCACTATGAGACACATTATGGTCTTTCAATAAAGATCCACTGTCTGAATTTGGAGATAGCCATATATCTTCCCAATAGAATGTTTACATGGTCCAATTGTTAAAATGTAATGTGACTTAATCTTATCGAGATCAAAACCTCAGGCCGTTTGAAATCTGCTTTGATAGGACATGATGAAATTTTCTGTCCAAATATCCTAGTTTCTTACAGACCCCAAAGAAAATTACCTTGGAGAACTTGTCTACTTTGATCAATTAGATCATAAAGCGTATATTGATAAACTTTCCTTGGCACTTGGGAACAGGTTGCCCACCAAGTGCCTGGGGTGTCAACACGCGACTGTTTATATGAAAAGACACCAGTTAGGTTCAGGGGCACAAAGTGATTAAGGCCTAACATAGGATCCAACGTGTATACCCTGAGGATATCACAATAACACACCTTAAGGGTATAGTCACATACTAGATATCCCTAACCCATGTATGTTATGTATAGTTTGTCTGTATAGTTTTATTTGTATTGTGGTCTTTCATTTAATTTTAGATAAATACTATTAAAAGTTATATTTTAGATTGATCTATATAGCACGTGTAAAAGGTTCTCTACAGTGATTACAGCTTCGAATTCAAATGCTTATGTCATTGCGAAAGTGAAAGAACATGTGAAAATAGTATATTCTAATGAACTTGCAGATGGGAGCAATGCAACAATCCTGCTCAGTGCCGTCTTAACAGCATTGTGGGCCCCCGGGCAAAGCAGTGTACTGAGGCCCCTACGACAACTACTCACAGGAATAAAAATGTAAAATGTCATTAAAATTAATCATATAATTATTTTATTAGTGCTTATAATAAAACTGCTATTGATACATTAAAAACATGCTGTGCAGCAATAATTAATGAACATTATTAAAGGGTGTAGTAGACATGATGATTAGTTAGCGTAAAATGTCTATTGATTTGTATAAACTAGATGTATTACGCAGCTGTAGTGACTTTAACTCTGTAGAGGTTAATGGCCACACAATTTCATTATGGTTATTGCTGGACAATGGCATGGTGAAAGATGTGTGTTACAACGTTAGCCTAATATAAAGCTCCTTTCCAGCCTCTAAGAGTTAAAGTCACATTCCTATACTGTATTACTTGTATGCATTTTGGGTGTTTTCCCCAGTCCTCCCCCACCCTCAACTTCTGAGACAAAGAAACTACTTTTGCCTGATCACATGTTGAGGGGGCAAAGGTTGGCTTATACACTGGACTTGAGAGAGAGGTGGAGAGGGGGGCAGGGAATTCTATATGGCCCAACGAATGAGAATTCTATATGTTATTGATGTAATCTGTTATACGCCTATAAAGGGCAGGTATTATGTGTTTCAATAAATTGAGGATCTCGAGCAATGTACCGCTCAGATCCAGTTTAGACTTGAGACTTGGAGCTTGTGTCTGACTCGGTTGGCTTGCGCATGCCTATACAATTAGGAAGCTACAGAATACCCTGAAATCTGCTGGAGAAAATACTATCCAGTACATTTGGTGTTCCTGTGTGGGAGAGTAGGCTGTGATTTCTTCATTCTGTAAAATACAGAGACTGGCAGATAACACGCAGAACTCAGGGGCCCAAAAATCTACAGAACACGGTAAGATTGCTTAACGTTGATCTACCTGTGTGAGCTGACTTCTGCCTGTTTATCTGCCTGCCCGTACTCCAGACTGCTAACAAATTACTGAGAGACAGGTAATGTAGTTCTGTCTACTCGAGATTACCACCGTGTAACCTGTCTAGGGGTATTCTGTATGCTGTGAATGTTGTGTTTGAGACAGTTAAAGACTGTATACAAGACCAAGAGACAGATTCTGCGAGGGTTAATGTGTAAGAAGAGCGGACTTTGGCTGTATAAGCTTTTAGGGAACGCTGTGAATGTTGTGTTTGAGACAGTTAAAGACTGTGTATACAAGACCAAGAGACAGATTCTGCGAGGGTTAATGTGTAAGAAGAGCGGACTTTGGCTGTATAAGCTTTTAGGGAACGCTGTGAATGTTGTGTTTGAGACAGTTAAAGACTGTGTATACAAGACCAAGAGACAGATTCTGCGAGGGTTAATGTGTAAGAAGAGCGGACTTTGGCTGTATAAGCTTTTAGGGAACGCGCCCGGGGCATATTCTCCTATGTATGTTAATACTTGGAGAGTAGCGCCAGGAAAATTTAAAATAGGCGTATTCACTTGTATGATCGAGCACGGTATATGCTCTCATACATAAGGAAGGATACGCAGGGATTAAAATAGGGATTAATATACTCCAGATACTGTTGAGGTCTTGGTCATTGAATATAATCGTCAGTCTTTGAATATAGTCAAATGTCTTGTTTAAAGGATGTGCAGTGTTTGTTACTGGGGATTTTACTGATAGAGAGTGGGCTGTTGCACAGGTAGGTGAGATGTATACTTTAAGCCACTGAGCATTCCCTAGTAAATCTGTCTGTTCCTTTTGTTTTGTGTTTATAGAGTTAATGTACATTGTGATTTGCAAGGGAAGAAGAGATTCTGCTGGGAGGATTTGAGAAAGGTGGAATCTAGTAAAGGAGTTTTACTGTGTCCAGAAATTACAAATAGGATAGAATGAGCAGGCAGAGTAGAATACGGCATAGATTCAGGTTGTCCAGGAATTATAGAAAATGGGGAACAAAGCAAGCAAAGATAAGGGGCATAGAGCATGTAACATAGTTGCTGAAAGAAAGGAATGTTGGGAAATGAGAATGGAGGGGGTTGGGTTATAGGCAGATAAGCAGGGGGGCCCTAGCAGACAGAAAGGTTCAGATTGCTAGGAGGGGGTATAATTGTAGGAAAGGGATTCACAAGCAGAATTGGGTGGGGTAGGAGGTGAGAGGGTAGTGGGGGATGTGTTTTGCCTGTATCATAAACAATGGTAATGCCTTTGTGTCAACTACAGTCTATCCCTATAATGGCGGCCTCACTTGCAATGTTTAAAACCTCACATAGTGTGACTTTTCAGCAAGTGTGGTGAGCCCTGCCCTCATCCTGAAATTACTTCCTCCCATGTGCTCACTTTCAGGGTGTGTGACGTCACTTCCGGCACCTCCAATCCGGGACAGGACTAAGCCCCACCCTTTCCTCCTCCAGCAGCCATCCTGCCTCACCTGGAAGATCTGTAGTCCCGGCCCTTTCCACATCTGGCAGCCATCTTGCTGCACTCGGGAGGCTTACATTCCCCAATGCCACTGTATCCAGTGTTAACATCATGATTGTCTGAAGTAAGGTCTTGTTTGACCAGACTTTATTACACTCCAAAATGTGGCCACCTTGGATGTGTGATAATTTCAGGGAAACAAACCTTTGTTTTTTACGAAGATGCAGCTTAGGACATAGTAGATAACTAAGCTGGTTTATAGAGTATAGAAGATTGGAGTTGATTAGAGATGAGCGAGCACCAAAATGCTCGGGTGCTCGTTACTCGAGTCGAACTTCCCGCGATGCTCGAGGGTTCCTTTCGAGTAACGAACCCCATTGAAATCAATGAGCGACTCGAGCATTTTTGTATATCGCCGATGCTCGCTAAGGTTTTCATTTGTGAAAATCTGGGAAATTCAAGAAAGTGATGGGAACGACACAGAAACGGATAGGGCAGGCGAGGGGCTACATGTTGGGCTGCATCTCAAGTTCCCAGGTCCCACTATTAAGCCACAATAGCGGCAAGAGTGCCCCCCTCAACAATTTTTACTTCTGAAAAACCCTCATTAGCAAGGCATACCTTAGCTAAGCACCACACTACCTCCAACAAAGCACAATCACTGCCTGCATGACACTCCGCTGCCACTTCTCCTGGGTTACATGCTGCCGAACCCCCTCGCACGACCCAGTGTCCACAGAGCACACCAAAGCGTCCCTGCGCAGCCTTCAGCTGCCCTCATGCCACACGCTGGCCTCATAGCCACACCACCCTCATGTCTATTTATAAGTGCGTCTGACATGAGGAGGAACCGGAGGCACACACTGCAGAGGGTTGGCAGGGCCAGGCAGCGACCCTCTTTAAAAGGGGCGGGGCGATAGCCCACAATGCTGTACAGAAGTAATGAGAACTCCAATCCTGTGCCACCTCCGTCAGGAGCTGCAAACGTGGGCATAGCAATGGGGAATCCATGTGCCACACAGTATTCATTCTGTCAAGGCTCAATCCACACTGCAAGGGGAAAGCCGTCAGCGCTCTGCCCCCTACCCAAGTCAGTCAGTGCCTTTGTGCCAGACAGGTCAAACACCGCAATGGGAACTAAGTGTGCACCAACAGCATAGGTGGGTCCTAGGAAACCCAAGACATGAACGAAAAATTGATCTGAGCGGCCAAACATGGCAGACTTGCACCGCGCCCACGGCATAGGCCTCAGCCCACAGATTCAGCAATCCTAGGCTGGAAGCGGACTTTCACTGCACCCAGGACATAGGCCTCTGCACAAACCCTCAGCAATATAAATAGTCACAGGCAGGTACAACTCCGCAATGGGAATTCTGTGTGCACCCACAGCATGGGTGGCTCCCTGGAACCCACCGACGGTACATAAATAAATCCCATTGCATTGCGCAGCACAGCTGAGGTAACGTCAAATTAAATGCAGGTGGGCTTCGGCCCACACTGCATGCCCCAGTCTGACCGGGGTTTTTAATACATAGACACAGGCAGGTACAAATCCCTAATGTGAAGTCCCTGTGGACCCAAAGTATGGGTGGCTCCCTGGAACCCACCGGCGGTACATAAACAAATCCCATTGCAGTGCCCTGGACAGCAGAGCTAACGTCAGATTAAATACAGGTGGGCTTCGGCCCACACTGCATGCCCCAGTCAGGCTGGGGTTCTTTATAAGTAGACACAGGCAGGTACAACTCCGTGTGGACCGACAGCATGGGTGGGTCCCAGGAAGCCACCGGCGTTACATAAATAAATCCCATTGCATTGCCCAGCACAGCTGAGGTAACGTCAGATTAAATGCAGGTGGGCTTCGGCCCACACTGCATGCCCCAGTCTGACCGGGGTTTTTAATACATAGACACAGGCAGGTACAAATCCGTAATATGAAGTCCCTGTGGACCCACAGCATGGGTGGCTCCCTGGAACCCACCGGCGGTACATAAATGTATCCCATTGCAGTGCCCTGCTCAGCAGAGCTAACGTCAGATACAATACAGGTGGGCTTCGGCCCACAGTGCATGCCCCAGTCAGACTGGTAATATGTACCTTAACAGTAACCGCGTTGGTGGAAATGTGGTCGCGACTGCGGACCTAGGAGCACGGTTTTATTTAGTTGGTTTTCGGAATGTGGCCATGATTAAGTGGGCCGTGGCGGGGGGATGGTGGGGGGGCTCTCTTGTTGTGTCGTTAAAGGTGAAATTCTTGGATTGCCACCAGACGGACCAATGCAAAGGTATTTGCCAAGAATGTTTTCATTGTTGGAGGAGGAGGGGGATGTTTTTGAGGCACTTTGTGTCCTCTCCACGTGTCCGTGGTTATATGCACCTTAACAGTAACCGCGTTGGTGGGAAATGGCCTCGCCGCCATCATGTCTTTGGGAAGCCTCCGTTTCCACACCCCAGTGACATAGCATTAGCAGAGGTATAGGCAGAGCCCAGAATTAGTAACATTTCAGCGGTAGCATTAGGACAGGCCCCAGTAACATATCACTAGCAGCAGTATAGGGGGAGCACAGTATTAGTTCCATTTCAGTAATAGTAGCAGTCAAGACAGGCCCCAGTAACATATCACTAGCAGCAGTATAGGGGGAGCACAGTATTAGTTCCATTTCAGTAGTAGTAGCAGTCTGGACAGGCCCCAATAACATATCACTAGCAGCAGTATAGGGGGAGCACAGTATTAGTTCCATTTCAGTAATAGTAGCAGTCAAGACAGGTCCCAGTAACATATCACTAGCAGCAGTATAGGGGGAGCACAGTATTAGTTCCATTTCAGTAATAGTAGCAGTCAAGACAGGCCTCAGTAACATATCACTAGCAGCAGTATAGGGGGAGCACAGTATTAGTTCAATTTCAGTAGTAGTAGCAGTCTGGACAGGCCCCAGTAACATATCACTAGCAGCAGTATAGGGGGAGCACATACCATTTCAGTAGTAGTAGCAGTCAAGACAGGCCCCAGTAACATATCGCTAGCAGCAGTATAGGGGAGCACAGTATTAGTTCCATTTCAGTAGTAGTAGCAGTCAAGACAGGCCACAGTAACAATCCCGTTGCAGCAGTTTAGGGAGATAACAGTCTCTTTCACATTTCAGTAGTTGCAGTATAGACAAGGCCCCAGTTACATTTATGTAGCAAAAGTGTAGGCCAACCCCACACACCTTGCTGTACCATGAGTGCAGGCGAAGCCCATAAAAATTATTAGGATTACACTGTAGGCGATGGGCCAAAAAAATTGGTGTACCAACAGTACTAATGTACCTCAGAAAAATTGCCCATGCCCAACCAAGAGGGTAGGTGAAACCCATTAATCGCTTTGGTTACTGTGGCTTAATTTGTAACTAGGCCTGGAGGCAGCCCAGTTAAAATAAAAATGGGTTCAGGTGCAAGTTTAACGCTTTAATGAGAATTGAAACGTAAAAACATTGTTTACAAAAGTAATATGACTGAGCCTTGTGGGCCTAAGAAAAATTGCCCGTTCGGCGTGATTAAGTAAGGTTTCAGGAGGAGGAGGAGCAGCAGGAGGAGGATGAATATAATACACAGATTGATGAAGCTAAAAGGTCCCCGTTTTTTATGGTGATAGAGAACGATGCTTCCATCCGCGGGTGCAGCCTACGTATTGTTTAGGTACCGCTGCTGTCCGCTGGTGGGGAAGAGAAGTCTGGGGAAATCCAGGCTTTGTTCATCTTTATGAGTGTAAGCCTGTCGGCACTGTCAGTTGACAGGCGGGTACGCTTATCCGTGATGATTCCCCCAGCCGCACTAAACACCCTCTATGACAAGACGCTAGCCGCAGGGCAAGCAAGCACCTCCAGGGCATACAGCGCGAGTTCAGGCCACGTGTCCAGCTTCGACACCCAGTAGTTGTAGGGAGCAGAGGCGTCACGGAGACGGTCGTGCGATCGGCTACGTACTCCCTCACCATCCTTTTACAGTGCTCCCGCCGACTCAGCCTTGACTGGGGAGCGGTGACACAGTCTCGCTGGGGAGCCATAAAGCTGGCAAAGGCCTTGGAGAGTGTTCCCCTGCCTGCGCTGTACATGCTGCCTGATCTCCGCACCTCCCCTGCTACCTGGCCCTCGGAACTGCGCCTTCTGCCACTAGCGCTGTCGGATGGGAATTTTACCATCAGTTTGTCCACCAGGGTCCTCTGGTATAGCATCACTCTCGAACCCCTTTCCTCTTCGGGTATGAGAGTGGAAAGGTTCTCCTTATACCGTGGGTCGAGCAGTGTGTACACCCAGTAATCTGTAGTGGCCAGAATGCGGGTCACGAGAAAGGCATCCTAACATGAAGTCCGCCATGTGTGCCAGGGTACCTGTACGCAACACATGGCTGTCCTCACTAGGAAGATCACTTTCAGGATCCTCCTCCTCCTCCTCAGGCCATACACGCTAAAAGGATGACAGGCAAGCAGCATGGGTACCCTCAGCAGTGGGCCAAGCTGTCTCTTCCCCCTCCTCCTCATGCTCCTCCCCCTCCTCCTCCTCCAAAACGCGCTGAGATATAGACATGAGGGTGCTCTGACTATCCAGCGACATACTGTCTTCCCCCGCCTCCGTTTCCGAGCGCAAAGCGTCTGCCTTTAAGCTTTGCAGGGAACTTCTCAAGAGGCATAACAGAGGAATGGTGGCGCTAATGATTGCAGGATCGCCGCTCACCATCTCGGTAGACTCCTCAAAGTTTCCAAGGACCTGGCAGATGTCTGCCAACCAGGCCCACTCTTCTGCAAAGAATTGAGGAGGCTGACTCCCACTACGCCGCCCATGTTGCAGTTGGTATTCCACTATAGCTCTACGCTGCTCAAAGAGTCTGGCCAACATGTGGAGCATAGAGTTCCACCGTGTGGGCACGTCGCACAGCAGTCGGTGCACTGACAGATTTAACCGATGTTGCAGGGTCCGCAGGGTGGCAGCGTCCGTGTTGGACTTGCGGAAATGTGCGCAGAGCCGGCGCACCTTTCCGAGCAGGTCTGACAAGCGTGGGTAGCTTTTCAGAAACCGCTGAACCACCAAATTAAAGATGTGGGCCAGGCATGGCACGTGCGTGAGGCTGTCGAGCTGCAGAGCCGCCACCAGGTTACGGCCGTTGTCACACACGACCATGCCCGGTTGGAGGCTCAGCGGCGCAAGCCAGCGGTCGGTCTGCTCTGTCAGACCCTGCAGCAGTTTGTGGGCCGTGTGCCTCTTCTCTCCTAAGCTGAGCAGTTTCAGCACGGCCTGCTGACGCTTGCCCACCGCTGTGATGCCACGCCACGCGACACCGACTGCTGGCGACGTGCTGCTGCTGCTGACACATCTTGATTGCGAGACAGAGGTTGCGTTGGAGGAGGAGGAGGAGGAGGGTGGTTTAGTGGAGGAAGCATACACCGCCGCAGATACCAGCACCGAGCTGGGGCCCGCAATTCTGGGGGTGGGTAGGACGTGAGCGGTCCCAGGCTCTGACTCTGTCCCAGCCTCCACTAAATTCACCCAATGTGCCGTCAGGGAGATATAGTGGCCCTGCCCGCCTGTGCTTGTCCACGTGTCCATTGTTAAGTGGACCTTGCCAGTAACCGCGTTGGTGAGGGCGCGTACAATGTTGCGGGATACGTGGTCGTGCAGGGCTGGGACAGCACATCGGGAAAAGTTGTGGCAACTGGGAACTGAATAGCGCGGGGCCGCCGCCGCCATCATATTTTTGAAAGACTCTGTTTCCACAACCCTATACGGCAGCATCTCCAGGCTGATAAATTTGGCAATGTGCACGTTTAACGCTTGAGCGTGCGGGTGCGTGGCGGCGTACTTGCGCTTGCGCTCAAACACTCGCGCTAGCGACGACTGGACGGTGCGCTGACAGACATTGGTGGATGGGGCCGAGGATAGCGGAGGTGAGGGTGTGGGTGCAGGCCAGGAGATGGTAGTGCCTGTGTCCTGAGAGGGGGGTTGGATCTCAGTGGCAGGTTGGGGCACAGGGGGAGAGGCAGTGGTGCAAACCGGAGGCGGTGAACGGCCTTCGTCCCACCTTGTGGGGTGCTTGGCCATCATATGTCTGCGCATGCTGGTGGTGGTGAGGCTGGTGGTGGTGGCTCCCCGGCTGATCTTGGCGCGACAAAGGTTGCACACCACTGTTCGTCGGTCGTCTGCACTCTCAGTGAAAAACTGCCAGACCTTTGAGCACCTCGGCCTCTGCAGGGTGGCATGGCGCGAGGGGGAGCTTTGGGAAACAGTTGGTGGATTATTCGGTCTGGCCCTGCCTCTACCCCTGGACACCGCACTGCGTCTTCCAACCTGCCCTGCTGATGCCCTTGCCTCCCCCTCTGAAGACCTGTCCTCAGTAGGCGTAGCAAACCAGGTGGGGTCAGTCACCTCATTGTCCTGCTGCTCTTCCTCCGAATCCTCTGTGCGCTCCTCCCTCGGACTTACTGCCCTTACTACTACCTCACTGAGAGACAACTGTGTCTCATCGTCATCGTCCTCCTCACCCACTGAAAGGTCTTGAGACAGTTGCCGGAAGTCCCCAGCCTCATCCCCCGGACCCCGGGAACTTTCCAATGGTTGGGCATCAGTCACGATAAACTCCTCTGGTGGGAGAGGAACCACTGCTGCCCAATCTGAGCAGGGGCCCGAGAACAGTTCCTGGGAGTCTGCCCGCTCCTCAGAATGTGTCATTGTAATGGAGTGAGGAGGCTGGGAGGAAGGAGGAGCAGCAGCCAGAAGATTCTGAGTTGCAGTAGTGGATGGCGCAGACCTGTGGGTGGACGATAGATTGCTGAATGCACTTTCTGCCATCCACGACAGGACCTGCTCACACTGCTCATTTTCTAATAAAGGTCTAGCGCGTGGACCTATTAATTGTGCGATGAATGTGGGGACGCCAGAAACGTGCCTCTCTCCTAATCCCGCAGCAGTCATGTGCGATACACCTGGGTCAGGAGCTCGGCCTGTGCCCACACCCTGACTTGGGCCTCCGCGTCCTCGGCCGCGTCCACGTCCTCTAGGCCTACCCCTACCCCTCAGCATGCTGTATTACCAGTAATGCAGAAACAGAACGCTGTAATTAAATGTGCCGCTTATTGGCCTGTGGTTGGAGGCTGACTTCGCTTACGGAACGCCAGGAAATAATTTTGCACAAGCCTGCTGTAACACTTAGCTGGCTGCGTATGAATTTGGAGGACTACTACACCCAGCAGAGACCCAGAACACTGAGGACAGTCACAGGCAGCCCAAATTGATTTTTTTCCCCAAATGTTTTTGCAAAGGCCCACTGCCTATATTCAATCAATATATCTCTTCTCTCTCTGCGTCACCACTTCTGGCCCTGGAGTATGTCTAAGAACTGCAGGGTGTTGCACTGTGGACTGCAATACAGCGGTGATTTAACAGCCCAGACAGAGCCAGGAAATAATTTTGCGCAAGCCTGCTGTAACACTTCGCTGGCTGCGTATGAATTTGGAGGACTACTACACCCAGCAGAGACCCAGAGCACTGAGGACAGTCACAGGCAGCCCAAATTGATTTTTTCCCCAAATGTTTTTGCAAAGGCCCACTGCCTATATTCAATCAATATATCTCTTCTCTCTCTGCGTCACCACTTCTGG
This sequence comes from Eleutherodactylus coqui, assembly GCF_035609145.1. Classification (NCBI taxonomy): domain Eukaryota; kingdom Metazoa; phylum Chordata; class Amphibia; order Anura; family Eleutherodactylidae; genus Eleutherodactylus; species Eleutherodactylus coqui. The sequence goes on along the minus strand of NC_089837.1, from coordinate 271,658,480 downwards.
CCCTGGAGTATGTCTAAGAACTGCAGAGTGTTGCACTGTGGACTGCAATACAGCGGTGATTTAACAGCCCAGACAGAGCCAGGAAATAATTTTGCGCAAGCCTGCTGTAACACTTAGCTGGCTGCGTATGAATTTGGAGGAGTACTACACCCAGCAGAGACCCAGAACACTGAGGACAGTCACAGGCAGCCCAAATTGATTTTTTTCCCCAAATGTTTTTGCAAAGGCCCACTGCCTATATTCAATCAATATATCTCTTCTCTCTCTGCGTCACCACTTCTGTCCCTGGAGTATGTCAAAGAACTGCAGAGTGTTGCACTGTGGACTGCAATACAGCGGTGATTTAACAGCCCAGACAGAGCCAGGAAATAATTTTGTGCAAGCCTGCTGTAACACTTAGCTGGCTGCGTATGAATTTGGAGGACTACTACACCCAGCAGAGACCTAGAACACTGAGGACAGTCACAGGCAGCCCAAATAGATTTTTTTCCCCAAATGTTTTTGCAAAGACCCACTGCCTATATTCAATCAATATGTCTTCTGTCCCTGCCTAACCACCACTTCTGGCCCTGGAGTATTACTGCAGGGCGCAATGCTCTGCATGGCCGATATACAAAAAAAAAAAAAGTGCAACACTGCAAAAAGCAGCCTCCACAGTACTGCACACGGTTAGATGTGGCCTAAAGAAGGACCGTTGGGGTTCTTGAAGCCTAAAATACTCCTAACACTCTCCCTATAGCAGCTCCACCAAGACAGCACTTTCCCTCCTCTATGTCAGAACAAATCTGTGGCGAGCCGCGGGAGGGGCCGATTTTTATACTCGGGTGACACCTGATCTCGCCATTCACTCACTACAGGGTGGTGGTATAGGGCTTGAACGTCGCAGGGGGAAGTTGTAATGCCTTCCCTGTCTTTCTATTGGCCAGAAAAGCGCGCTAACGTCTCAGAGATGAAAGTGAAAGTAACCCGAACATCGCGTGGTACTCGTTACGAATAACGAGCATCCCGAACACGCTAATACTCGAACGAGCATCAAGCTCGGACGAGTATGTTTGCTCATCTCTAGTTGGGACCCATTAACTTTTCATATTAATGACGTAATCAATGCTTGTGCCAAATTACATCGGGAAGCGAGAGAATTAGATTCCATATGTAAAATTTGGACGCTAATTCTTTTGCGCTTAGAATTGAATAATCGAGTTGGGACCCATGAACGTTTTCTATTTATGAGATAATCAATGCTCGTGCTAAATTTCAAGTTTCTATGACATTGGAAAGTGAGAGAATTAGATTCCGTACGTAAAATTTGGATGCTAATTCTTTTGTGCTTAGAATTGAATAATTTAGTTGGGACCTATTAACTTTTTCTATTTATGACATAATCAATGCTCGTGCCAAATTTCAAGTTTCTATGATATTGGGAAGTGAAAAAACTAGATTCCGTACGTAAAATTTGGACGCTAATTGTTTGGCGCTTAGAATTGAATAATAGAGTTGGGACCCATTAACTTTTCCTATTTATGACATAATGATTGCTCGTGCCAAATTTCAAGTTTCAATTACATTGGGAAGTGAGAGAATTAGATTTCGTACGTAAAATTTGGACGCTAATTTTTTTGTGCTTAGAATTGAATAATTGAGTTGGGACCCATTAACTTTTCCTATTTATGACATAATCAATGCTTGTGCCAAATTACATCGGGAAGTGAGAGAATTAGATTCCATATGTAAAATTTGGACACTAATTCTTTTGCGCTTAGAATTGAATAATCGAGTTGGGACCCATGAATGTTTCCTATTTATGACATAATCAATGCTCGTGCCAAATTTCAAGTTTCTATGACATTGGGAAGCAAGAAAATTAGATTCCGCACGTAAAATTTGGACGCTAATTCTTTTGCACTTAGAATTGAACAATTGAGGTGGGACCTATTAACTTTTCCTATTTATGACATAATCAATGCTCGGGCCAAATTTCAAGTTTCTATGACACCGGAAAGTGAGAAAATTAGATTCTGTACGTAAAATTTGAACACTAATTCTTTTGCGCTTAGAATTGAATAATTAAGTTTGGACCTATTAACTTTTCCTATTTATGACATAATCAATGCTCGTGCCAAATTTCAAGTTTCTATGACATTGGGAAGCGAGAAAATTAGATTCCGCACGTAAAATTTGGACGCTAATTCTTTTGCACTTAGAATTGAACAATCGAAGGTGGGACCCATTAACTTTTCCTATTTATGACATAATCAATGCTTGTGCCAAATTTCAAGTTTCTATTACATTGGGAAGTGAGAGAATTAGATTCCGTACGTAAAATTTGGACGCTAATTCTTCGGCGCTTAGAATTAAATAATTGAGTTGGGACCTATTAACTTTTCCTATTTATGACATAATCAATGCTCGTGCCAAATTTCAAGTTCTATTACATTGGGAAGTGAGAGAATTAGATTCCGTACGTAAAATTTGGACGCTAATTCTTTGGCGCTTAGAATTGAATAATTGAGTTGGGACCTATTAACTTTTCCTATTTATGACATAATCAATGCTCGGGCCAAATTTCAAGTGTCTATGACACCGGAAAGTGAGAAAACGAGATTCCATACGTAAAATTTGGACGCTAATTCTTTTGTGCTTAGAATTGAATAATAAAGTTGGCACCTATCAACTTTTCCTATTTATGACATAATCAATGCTCGTGCCAAATTTCAAGTTTCTATGACATTGGGAAGCGAGAAAATTAGATACCACACGTAAAATTTGGATGCTAATTCTTTTGCACTTAGAATTGAATAATCGAGTTGGGACTAGAGATGAGCGAACGTGTCCGTTACGGACACATCCGCACCCGGACACCGGCTTTGCCGAACACTGCAGTGTTCGCGCGTAAGTGTCCGGGTGCCGCCGGGGGGCGGGGAGATGCGCGGCGGCGCGGGCGGCAGTAGCGGGGAACAGGGGGGAGCCCTCTCTCTCTCCCTCTCCCCCCCACTCCCCGCCGCACCCCCCCGCGCTGCCAAGGCGGCCCCCGAACTTTTTCGCCCGAACACTGAAGTGTTCGCAAAGTTCGGTGTTCGGGCGAAAAAGGGGCGGGGCCGAACGTGTTCGCTCATCTCTAGTTGGGACCTATTAACTTTTCCTATTTATGACATAATCAATGCTCGTGTCAAATTTTAAGTTTCTATGTAGAGATGAGCGAACGTACTCGTCCGAGCTTGATATTCGTGCGAATATTAGGGTGTTCGGGATGCTCGTTACTCGTAACGAGTACCACGCGGTGTTCCGGTTACTTTCAGTTTCCTCTCTGAGACATTAGCGCGCTTTTCTGGCCAATTGAAAGACAGGGAAGGCATTACAACTTCCCCCTGTGACTTTCAAGCCCTATACCACCCCCCTGCTGTGAGTGGCTGGGGAGATCTGATGTCACCCGAGTATAAAAATCGGCCCCTCCCGCGGCTCGGCTCAGATGCCTTGTGAGTTAGCTGAGGGAAAGTGGTATCGTGCTGGAGCTGCTGTAGGGAGAGCGTTAGGAGTTAGTGTAGGCTTCAAGAACCCCAACGGTCCTTCTCAGGGCCACATCTAATAGTGTGCAGTACTGTGTTAGCACTGTATTTTTTAAATTTTTTTCCAAAATTGGATCTGCAGAGCATTGCGCCCTGCAATAGGGACAGAAGTGGTGGTTAGGCAGGGAGAGTGTTAGCAGTGAGTGTAGGCTTCAAGAACCCCAACGGTCCTTTCTAGGGCCACATCTATCCGTGTATAGTACTGTCCAGGCTGCTGTTAGCAGTGTTGCATATTTTTTTTTTTTTTCTCAAAACCGGCTGTGCAGACCATTGCACCCAGCATTAATACTACAGGGATAGAATTGTGTAGGCAGGGCCAGAAGACATACATTATTCATTGAATAGACGCAGTGTGGCTTTTCCTTTGAAAAACAAGGGAAAAAATTCTATTTCGCCTGCCTCTGACAGTCCTCAGGGCTCTGGGTACGTGTGCTGCGTGCAGAACGTTAAAAAAAAATCAGACGCAGCCAGCTACGTTTTACTGCAGGCTTGCGCCAATTTTTTTCCTGCATGGGAAATCCCTGATCTGCTGTAGCGAATAACTTTGCATCACTGCAGTTCTGTGACACATTTGCAGGGCCACAACACAGTTATTAAACTTAGTAGTATTCATTGAATACACGCAGTGTGGCTTGTCGTTTGAAAAACAAGGGAAAAAATTCTATTTTGGCTGCAGGCTTGCGCCAATTTTTTTCCTGCCTGGGAAATCAAATCACTGGTAATACACCATGCAGAGGGTAGGGGTAGGCCTATAGGACGTGGACGCGGGCGAGGACGCGGAGGCCCAAGTCAGGGTGTGGGCACAGGCCGAGCCAGTGCGGTGGCCAGGGGTAGAGGCAGGGCCAGACCGAATAATCCACCAACTGTTTCCCAAAGCGCGCCCTCGCGCCATGCCACCCTGCAGAGGTCAAGGTGCTCTACGGTGTGGCAGTTTTTCACAGAGACGCCTGACGACCGACGAACAGTGGTGTGCAACCTTTGTCGCGCCAAGATCAGCTGGGGAGGCACCACCAACAGCATGCGCAGGCATATGATGGCCAAGCACCCCACAAGGTGGGACGATGCCCGTTCACCGCCTCCGGTTTGCACCACTGCCTCTCCCCCTGTGCCCCAACCTGCCACTGAGATCCAACCCCCCTCTGAGGACACAGGCACTACCGTCTCCTGGCCTGCACCCACACCCTCACCTCCGCTGTCCTCGGCCCCATGCAACAATGTCTCTCAGCGTAGCGTCCAGACGTCGCTAGCGCCACAGTTTGAGCGCAAGCGCAAGTACGACGCCACGCACCCGCACGCTCAAGCGTTAAACATGCACATTGCAAAATTGATCAGCCTAGAGATGCTGCCGTATAGGCTTGTGGAAACGGAGGCTTTCAAAAGCATGATGGCGGCGGCGGCCCCGCACTACTCGGTTCCCAGTCGCCACTACTTTTCCCGATGTGCCGTCCCAGGCCTGCACGACCACGTCTCCCGCAACATTGTACGCGCCCTCACCAACGCGGTTACTGCCAAGGTCCACTTAACAACAGACACGTGGACAAGCACAGGCGGGCAGGGCCACTATATCTCCCTGACGGCACATTGGGTGAATTTAGTGGAGGCTGGGACAGAGTCAGAGCCTGGGACCGCTCACGTCCTACCCACCCCCCGAATTGCGTGCCCCAGCTCGGTGGTGATATCTGCGGGGGTGTATGCTTCCTCCACTAAACCACCCTCCTCCTCCTCCTACGCAACCTCTGTCTCGCAATCAAGATGTGTCAGCAGCAGCACGTCGCCAACAGTCGGTGTCACGCGGCGTGGCAGCACAGCGGTGGGCAAGCGTCAGCAGGCCGTGCTGAAACTACTCAGCTTAGGAGAGAAGAGGCACACGGCCCACGAACTGCTGCAGGGTCTGACAGAGCAGACCGACCGCTGGCTTGCGCCGCTGAGCCTCCAACCGGGCATGGTCGTGTGTGACAACGGCCGTAAGCTGGTGGCGGCTCTGCAGCTCAGCAGCCTCACGCACGTGCCATGCCTGGCCCATGTGTTTAATTTGGTGGTTCAGCGCTTTCTGAAAAGCTACCCCCACTTGTCATACCTGCTCGGAAAGGTGCGCCGGATCTGCGCACATTTCCGCAAATCACACACGCACGCTGCCACCCTGCGGACCCTGCAACATCGGTTTAATCTGCCAGTGCACCGACTGCTGTGCGACGTGCCCACACAGTGGAACTCTACGCTCCACATGTTGGCCAGACTCTATGAGCAGCGTAGAGCTATAGTGAAATACCAACTCCAACTTGTGCGGCGCAGTGGGAGTCAGCCTCCTCAATTATTTACAGAAGAGTGGGCCTGGTTGGCAGACATCTGCCAGGTCCTTGGAAAATTTGAGGAGTCTACCCAGGTGGTGAGCGGCGATGCTGCAATCATTAGCGTCACCATTCCTCTGCTATGCATCTTGAGAAGTTCCCTGCAAAGCATAAAGGCAGACGCTTTGCGCTCGGAAACAGAGCCGGGGGAAGACAGTATGTCGCTGGATAGTCAGAGCACCCTCCTGTCTATATCTCAGCGCGTTCAGGAGGAGGAGGAGGAGCATGAGGGGGATGAGGAGGAGGGGGACGAGACAGCTTGGCCCACTGCTGACGGTACCCATGCTGCTTGCCTGTCATCCTTTCAGCGTGTATGGCCTGAGGAGGAGAAAGAGGAGGAGGAGGAGGATCCTGAAAGTGATCTTCCTAGTGAAGACAGCCATGTGTTGCGTACAGGTACCCTGGCACACATGGCTGACTTCATGTTAGGATGCCTTTCTCGTGACCCTCGCGTTACACGCATTCTGGCCACTACGGATTACTGGGTGTACACACTGCTCGATCCACGGTATAAGGAGAGCCTTTGCACTCTCATTCCCGAAGAGGAAAGGGGTTCCAGAATGATGCTATACCACAGGGCGCTGGTGGACAAACTGATGGTAAACTTCCCATCCGACAGCGCTAGTGGCAGAAGGCGCAGTTCCGAGGGCCAGGTAGCAGGGGAGGCGCAGAGATCAGGCAGCATGTACAGCGCAGGCAGGGGAACACTCTCCAAGGCCTTTGCCAGCTTTATGGCTCCCCAGCAAGACTGTGTCACCGCTCCCCAGTCAAGGCTGAGTCGGCGGGAGCACTGTAAAAGGATGGTGAGGGAGTACGTAGCCGATCGCACGACCGTCCTCCGTGACGCCTCTGCCACCTACAACTACTGGGTGTCGAAGCTGGACACGTGGCCTGAACTCACGCTGTATGCCCTGGAGGTGCTTGCTTGTCCTACGGCTAGCGTCTTGTCAGAGAGTGTGTTTAGTGTGGCTGGGGGAATCATCACGGATAAGCGTACCCACCTGTCAACCGACAGTGCCGACAGGCTTACACTCATCAAGATGAACAAAGCCTGGATTTCCCCAGACTTCTCTTCTCCACCAGCGGACAGCAGCGATACCTAAGCAATACGTAGGCTGCACCCGCGGATGGAAGCATCGTTCTCTCTCACCATCCAAAACGGGGACATTTCTGCTTCATCAATCTGTGTATAATATTCCTCCTCCTCCTCCTCCTGCTCCTCCTCCTGAAACCTCACGTAATCACGCCGAACGGGCAATTTTTCTTAGGGCCACAAGGCTCACTCATATAATTTTTCTAAACAATTTTTATACGTTTCAATGCTCCTAAAAGCGTTGAAACTTTAACTTGAACCAATTTTTCGCTAAACTGGGCTGCCTCCAGGCCTAGTTACCACTTAAGCCACATTAACCAAAGCGATTAAAGGGTTTCACCTGCCCTCTTGGTTGGCCATGGCCAATTTTTTGGATGTACATTAGTACTGTTGATACAGCAATTTTTGTGGGCCCTCGCCTACAGTGTAATCAAATGAATTTTTAGCCCACCTGCATTACAGCTGACGTTACATCCGCTGTGTTGGGCAATGCAATGGGATATATTTATGTACCGCCGGTGGCTTCCTGGCACCCATCCATGCTGTGGGTCCACAGAGAATTATAAATGCATCTGTTTCCACATCTAAAGAACCCCAGCCAGACTGGGGCATGCAGTGTGGGCCGAAGCCCACCTGCATTAAGCACGACATTACTACCTCAGCTGTGTTGGGCAATGCAATGGGATACTTTTATTTACCGCCGGTGGGTTCCAGGGAGCCACCCATGCTGTGGGTCCACAGGGAATTATAAATGCATCTGTTTCCACATCTAAAGAACCCCAGTCAGACTGGGGCATGCAGTGTGGGCCGAAGCCCACCTGCATTAAGCACGACATTACTACCTCAGCTGTGTTGGGCAATGCAATGGGATATTTTTATGTACCGCCGGTGGGTTCCAGGGAGCCACCCATGCTGTCGGAACACAGGGACTTCACAATAGGGAGTTGTACCTGCCTGTGTCTATGAATTAAAAACCGCGGTCTGACTGGGGCATGCAGACACCTTGACAGAATGAATAGTGTGTGGCACATAGGTTCCCCATTGCTATGCCCACGTGTGCAGCTCCTGATGGCGGTGGCACAGGATTATATTTCTCATTGCTTCTGTACAGCATTGTGGGCTATCGCCCCGCCCCTTTTAAAGAGGGTCGCTGCCTAGCCGTGCCAACCCTCTGCAGTGTGTGCCTGCTTTTCCTCTGGCAGACGCACTTATAAATAGACATGAGTGTGGCGTGGCATGAGGGCAGCTGAAGGCTGGGCAGGGACAGTTTGGTGTGCGCTGTGGACACTGGGTCGTGTGGGGGGGGGTGGTTGGTCAGCATGTAACCCAGGAGAAGTGGCAGCGGAGTGTCATGCAGGCAGTGATTGTGCTTTGTTGGAGGTAGTGTGGTGCTTAGCTAAGGTATGCATTGCTAATGAGGGCTTTTCAGAAGTAAAAGTTGTTGGGGGGGGGGCCCACTCTTGCCGGTATTGTGGCTTAATAGTGGGACCTGTGAACTTGAGATGCAGCCCAACATGTAGCCCCTCGCCTGCCCTATCCGTTGCTGTGTCGTTCCCATCACTTTCTTGAATTGCCCAGATTTTCACACATGAAAACCTTAGCGAGCATCGGCGAAATACAAAAATGCTCGGGTCGCCCATTGACTTCAATGGGGTTCGTTACTCGAAACGAACCCTCGAGCATCGCGAAAATTTCTTCCCGAGTAACGAGCACGCGAGCATTTTGGTGCTCGCTCATCTCTATTTCTATGACATTGGGAAGCGAGAAAATTAGATTTCGTACGTAAAATTTGGACGCTGATTCTTTCGAGTTGGGACCCATTAGATTTTCCTATTTATGACATATTCAATGCTTGTGCCAAATTTCATGTTTCTTCGACATCGGGAAGTGAGAAAATTAGTGGCAATGATGGAAATTGAACGATCTACGTGGGGGGGGGGGGGGGCGTAACTGTCGACGACGCTCGCACGCGCGCCATTTATCATAGCATAAATGTACTATGCCTATAATCTTCCCAGGAACGTACTCAACAAATTCCCAAAGTTTCATGGCGATCGGATGAATCGTGTAGTAGCGCATTAAGGCCAAACAGACAGACACACAGACAGACACGCATACATTCAATTTTATATATATAGATATACTAGCTGATATACCCGGCTTCACCCGAGTTAATTTGGTACTGGTGTTTATCTGGTGTTCACACGGAAAATCTAATGAAGTCGTGGTTACTTTAGAGATATTGAGGAAAAACATATGTTCACCATTTTGCATAGTTCTCTGCGTTACCCAGGAAACCCCACGTGGAGGCAACCATGCAACGTTTCCTTTATATAAAATGACATCAGGAAGTGAGAGAATTAGATTACGTACATAAAATTTGGACACTAATTCTTTTGCGCTTAGAATTGAATAATCGAGTTGGGACCCATTAGCTTTTCCTATTTATGACATAATCAATGCTCGTGCTAAATTTCCCGTTTCTATGACACCGGAAAGTGAGAAAATTACATTCCGCACGTAAAATTTGGACGCTAATTCTTTTGCCCATAGAATTGAATAATGGAGTTGGGACCCATTAGCTTTTCCTATTTATGACATAATCAATGCTCGTGCCAAATTTCCCGTTTCTATGACACCAGAAAGTGAGAAAAATACATTCCGTACGTAAAATTTCGACGCCAATTCTTTTGCGCTAGAATTGAATAATCGAGTTGGGACCCATTAGCTTTTCCTATATTTGACATAATCAATGCTCGTGCCAGATTTCACGTTTGTATGATACCGGAAAGTGAGAAAATTAGATTCCGTACGTAACATTTGGACGCTAATTGTTTTGCGCATAGAATTGAATAATCGAGTTGGGACCCATTAACTTTTCATATTTATGACACAATCAATGCGCGTGCCAAATTCCACGTTTCTATGACATTGGGAAGTGAGAGATTTAGATTATGTACGTAAAATTTGGACGCTAATTCTTTTGCGCATAGAATTGAATAATGGAGTTGGGACCCATTAGCTTTTCCTATTTATGACATAATGAATACTTGTGCCAAATTTCCTGTTTCTATGACACCGGAAAGTGAAGAAATTACATTCCGCACGTAAAATTTGGACGCTAATTCTTTTGCGCATAGAATTGAATAATCGAGTTGGGACCCATTAGCTATTCCTATTTAGGACATAATCAATGCTCGTGCCAAATTTCCCGTTTCTATGACAGCAGAAAGTGAAAAAATAACATTCAGCACTTAAAATTTTGACGCCAATTCTTTTGCGCTAGAATTGAATAATCGAATTGGGAACCATTAGCTATTCCTATTTAGGACATAATCAATGCTCGTGCCAAATTTCCCGTTTCTATGACACCGGAAAGTGAAAAAATAACATTCCGTACGTAAAATTTTGACGCCAATTCTTTTGCGCTAGAATTGAATAATCGAGTTGGGACCCATTAGCTTTTCCTATTTTTGACACAATCAATGCTCGTGCCAAATTTCACGTTTCTATGATACCGGAAAGTAAGAAAATTAGATTCCGTACGTAAAATGTGGACGCTAATTCTTTTGCGCATAGAATTGAATAATGGAGTTGGGACTCATTAGCTTTTCCTGTTTATGACATAATCAATGGTTGTGCCAAATTTCCTGTTTCTATGACACTGGAAAGTGAAGAAATTACATTCCGCACATAAAATTTGGACGCTAATTCTTTTGCGCATAAAATTGAATAATCGAGTTGGGACCCATTAGCTATTCCTATTTAGGACATAATCAATGCTCGTGCCAAATTTCCCGTTTCTATGACACCGGAAAGTGAAAAAATAACATTCCGCGCGTAAAATTTTGATGCCAATTCTTTTGTGCTAGAATTGAATAATCGAGTTGGGACCTATGAACTTTTCCTATTTCTGACATAATTAATGCTCCTGCCAAATTTCGAGTTTCTATGACACCGGGAAGTGAGAGAATTAGATTCCGTACGTAAAATTTGGACGCTAATTCTTTTGCGCATCTTATTGAATAATCGAGTTGGGACCCATTAACTTTTCCTATTTATGACATATTCAATGCTTGTGCCAAATTTTAAGTTTCTATGACATTGGAAAGTGACAGATTTAGATTATGTAGGTAAAATTTCGACGCCCATTCTTTTGCGCTAGAATTGAATAATCGAGTTGGGACCCAATTACTTTTCCTATTTTGGAGATAATCTATGCTTGTGCCAAATTTCATGTTTCTACGACATCGGGAAGTTGGAGAACTTTTGGCGAGTCAGTGAGTGAGTGAGTGAGTGAGTAAGTAAGTCAGTCAGTCAGTCAGTCAGTGAGTCAGTGAGGGCTTTCGTCTTTATATATGTAGATATAAAATTGAATGTATGCGTGTGTGTCTATCTGCATGTGTCTGTCTGTGTGCCTGTCTGTTTGTCCTTTATGCGCTACTACACCATTCATCCGATCGCCATGAAACTTTGGGAAGTTGTTGAGTACACTCCTGGGAAGATTATAGGCATAGTACAACTATCCTACGATAAATGGCGCGCGTGCGAGCGTCGTCGACAGTTACGCCCCCCACCACGTAGATCGTTTGATTTCCCTCACTGCCACTAATTCTCTCACTTCGCGATGTCGTAGAAACTTGAAATTTGGCACGAGCATTGATTATGTCATAAATAGGAAAAGTTAATAGGTCCCAACTCCATTATTCAATTCTAAGCGCAAAAGAATTAGCGTCCAAATTTTACGTACGGAATCTAATTCTCTCACTTCCCAATGTAATTTGGCACGAGCATTGATTATGTCATAAATAGGAAAAGTTAATAGGTCCCAACTCAATTATTCAATTCTAAGCGCAAAAGAATTAGCGTCCAAATTTTTCGTACGGAGTCTAATTCTCTCTCTTCCCAATGTAATAGAAACTGGAAATTTGGCACAAGCATTGATTATGTCATAAATAGGAAAAATTAATAGGTCCCAACTCGATTATTCAATTCTAAGCGCAAAAGAATTAGCGTTACAAATTTTACGTACGGAATCTAATTCTCTCACTTCCCAATGTCATAGAAACTTGAAATTTGGCACGAGCATTGATTATCTCATAAATAGGAAAAGCTAATGGGTCCCAACTCGATTACTCAATTCTATGTGCAAAAGAATTAGCGTGCAAAGTTTACGTACGGAATCTAATTTTCTCACTTCCCAATGTCATGGAAACTTGAAATTTGGCACGAGCATTGATTATGTCATAAATAGGAAAAGTTGAAGGGTCCCAACTCGATTATTCAATTCTAAGCGCCAAAGAATTAGCGTCCAAATTTTACGTCCGGAATCTAATTTTCTCACTTCCCAATGTAATTTGGCACGAGCATTGATTATATCATAAATAGGAAAAGGTAATGAGTCCCAACCCAATTATTTAATTCTAAGCGCCAAAGAATTAGCGTCCAAATTTTACATATGGAATCTAATTCTCTCACTTCCCAATGTCATAGAAACTTGAAATTTGGCACGAGCATTGATTATGTCATAAATAGGAAAAGTTAATAGTCCCAACTCAATTATTCAAGTCTAAGCGCCAAAGAATTAGCGTCCAAATTTTATGTACAGAATTTATTTCTCTCACTTCCCAGTGTCATAGAAACTTGAAATTTGGCACGAGCATTGATTATGTCATAAATAGAAAAAGTAAATGGGTCCCAACTCGATTATTCAATTCTAAGTGCAAAAGAATTAGCGTCCAAATTTTACGTACGCAATCTAATTCTCTCACTTTCCAATGTCATCTATATATATAAAAATGAATGTATGTCTGTCTGTCTGTCCTTTATGCATTACTACACTAGATATATAAAAACGAATGTATGTATGTATGTCTGTCTTTGCAGCAACGCGCGACGGGTAAGCTAGTAGATATATATAAAATTGAATGTATATCTGTCTGTCTGTTTGTCCTTTATGCGCTACTACACCATTCATCCGATCTCCATGAAACTTTGGGAAGTTGTTGAGTACACTACTGGGAAGATTATAGGCATAGTACAACTATCCTATGATAAATAGAGCTTGCGAGCGTCGTCGACAGTTACACCCCCCCCCACGTAGATCATTCGATTTCCATCATTGCCACTAATTTTCTCACTTCCTGATATCATAGAAATTTGAAATTTGGCACGAGCATACATTATGTCATAAATAGGAAAAGTTAATGGGTCCCAACTCGATTATTTAATTCTAAGCACAAAAGAATTAGCGTCCAAATTTTAAGTACGGAATCTGATTCTCTCACTTCCCGATGTCATAGATACTTGAAATTTGGTACGAGCATTGATTATGTCATAAATAGGAAAAGTTAATGGGTCCCAACTCGATTATTCAATTCAAAGCGCCAAAGAATTAGCGTCCAAATTTTACGTACGGAATTTAATTTTCTCACTTCTTGATGTTATAGAAACTTGAAATTTGGCACGAGCATTGATTATGTCATAAATAGGAAAATTTAAAGGGTCACAACTCGATTATTCAATTCTAAGTGCCAAAGAATTAGCGTACCGATTTTACGTACGGAATTTAATTTTCTCACTTCTTGATGTCATAGAAACTTGAAATTTGGCACGAGCATTGATTATGTCATAAATAGGAAAAGCTCATGGGTCCCAATCCGATTATTCAATTCTAAGCGCAAAAGAATTAGTGTCCAAATTTTACATACGGAATCTAATTTTCTCACTTTCTAATGTCATAGAAACTTGAAATTTGGCACAAGCATTGATTATGTCAGAAATAGGAAAAGTTAATGGGTCCCAACTCGAATATTCAATTCTAAGCGCAAAAGAATTAGCGTCCACATTTTACGCACAGAATCTAATTCTCTCACTTCCCGATGTAATTTGGCACAAGCATTGATTATGTCATAAATAGGAAAGGTTAATAGGTCCCAAAGCGATTATTCAATTCCAAGCGCAAAAAATTAGCATCCAAATTTTACGTACGGAATCTAATTCTGTCACTTCCCAATGTAATAGAAACTTGAAATTTGGCACGAGCATTGAATATGTCATAAATAGGAAAAGCTAATGGCTTCCTTTTCGATTATTCAATTCTAAGTGCCAAAGAATTAGCGTTCAAATTTTTCGTGCGGAATCTAATTTTCTCCCTTCACGATGTTATAGAAACATGAAATTTGGCATGAGCATTGATTATGTCATAAATAGGAAAGGTTAATGGGTCCCAACTCGATTATTTATTTCTAAGCGCAAAAGAAATAGCGTCCAAATTTTATGTACGGAATCTAATTCTCTCACTTTCCAATGTAATAGAAACTTGAAATTTGGCACGAGCATTGATTATGTCATAAATAGGAAACGTTAGAAACCCCATTCGAAAAAATACTAGTTAGTGATCTTCCAAGAAACAAATCTATCTCCATTATCCGCAATAGGATTATTACCCCCGAGGCACACTACAAACCAGCTTTCCTGGTGTCATGGGAAAAAGAACTTAAAATCTCCCTCACTACAGCAGATATTAAATTGATCCTGCAAACCGCCTTCGGTCTCTCACCTTGCATATTACTCTAAGAAAGCCACTACAAAATCATGGTCAGATGGTATAAGACCCCACAATGGCTTTATGCACACAAATTGGCTAACCAGGACAAATGCTGGAGATGTGGTGCGGAAACGGGATCATATTGCCATATCTGGTGGGAGTACACGGTGCTAACCACATTTTGGAGAGAAATAGGAGAAGTGTTACGTCTCTTTAATCCCAACTTCCACATTACAGCGGAAATATTGTTCCTCTGGAAACCCTCGGCGAACTTTCACCCTATAAAAGACAAACTGTTAGCTTTTCTCCTAGACGCCGCTAAAGCATTAATCCCCGCTCTCTGGCTCCAGAATGTACCTCCTACCTTGTCACTCTGGAAATTAAGGGTAGACTCCATATACAATATGGAGGAACTACACAGCTGGAACACGGGAACACATGAAGGATTTATAAAAACATGGCATCCCTGGAGACAAATCAATTCTTGTAATACCCAATCGGATTGATTGATCGGAAAGATTGGTTGCAAAGGCCCCTAGGGGCCCCATTAGAGCGTATGGTCCTCGGAACCGTACCACCTCTTCACATACCCAATTGCATGCCCAGGACCCTGAGACTCGGACCCCGGACGTTGGGGGACCCCCAGACTCTTGCTACAATCAACCAGAGTGGTGAAACGACCCCCGGGCTACAATACAGAGAAGTCTTACACGAGGCGGCGTTTTCTCTCTCTGTCCCTCTGACTCTTTGACGGAGCAGTCAGGTAACCTCACACTACGACATATTAAGACACACTGTCTCGTCTGGTTTCCATCTCCCCTATACCCTACCCGTCTCCCCACACTCTTCCCCTTCACCTCTTCCCCCCCCCTTTTTACATTATTTTAACAGTTTATTTTGTTTGCATCTCCCACATGTAAGGAGCTCGGGGTCATACCGGATGTAATACACAGTGGTCCGGGGGACTTGCGAAATGACTCCAAGACCCTCCTCCCTTAATACACATCAGACCTACAGTTAACAATTGCATACCCCACTCTGTATTGTATATTTCTTTTTGGAGATGTAAAATTGTTGTGCATTAGTTATTATGAAAAACTTCAATAAAACTTGACTTTAAAAAGAAATAAATAAATAGGAAAAGTTAATAGGTCCCAACTCGATTATTCAATTCTAAGCGCCAAAGAATTAGCATCAAAATTTTACGTACGTAATCTAATTTTTTCATTTCCCGATGTCATAGAAACATGAAATTTGACACGAGCATTGATTATGTCATAAATAGGAAAAGTTAGTGGGTCCCAACTCGATTATTCAATTCTGAGCGCCAAAGAATTAGCGTCCAAATTTTACGTACGGAATCTAATTCTCTCACTTCCTGATGTCATCTATATATATATAACTGAATGTATGTCTGTCTGTCCTTTATGCATTACTACACCATTCATCCAATCGCCATGAAACTTTGGGGAGTTGTTGAGTACACTCCTGGGAAGATTACTGGCATAGTACAACTATCCTACGATAGTTGGCGTGCGTGCGAGCATCGTCGACAGTTATGCCCCCCAGACAAAGATCGTTTGATTTCCATCTCAAGCACGAAAGCAAAAGGCATTACGAGCAACGGGATACGTGTTCAACTACAAAATGATGCATCCGCCGAACGTTTCGCTTGACAATTGCTGGATATTGAGAATGCTGAGGTAAAATGAAAGCTGTGCTGTGATTGGTTGCTATATATTATACCACTGAGGTAACATGAAAGCTGCACTGTGATTGGTTATTATATATTATACCGCTGAGGTAACTTGAAAGCTGCGCTGTGATTGGTTGTTATCTAGATATATAAAAACAAATGTATGTATGTATGTCTGTCTTTGCAGCAACGCGCGACGGGTAAGCTAGTCTATATATATAAGGACAAAAGCCCTCACTGACTCACTCACTCACTCACTGACTGACTGACTCACCAGAAGTTCTCCAATTTCCCGATGTCGTAGAAACTTAAATTTTAGCACAAGTATAGATTATCTCCAAAATAGGAAAAGTAATTGGGTCCCAACTCGATTATTCAATTCTAGCACAAAAAAATGAGCGTCGAAATTTAACGTACATAATCTAAATCTCTCACTTCCCAATGTCATAGAAGCTTAAAATTTGGAACGGGCATTGATTATGTCATAAATAGGAAAAGTTAATAGGTCCCAACTCGATAATTCAATTCTAGCGCAAAAGAATTAGCGTCCAAATTTTACGTACGGAATGTAATTTTCTCACTTTCCGGTGTCATAGAAACGGGAAATTTGGCACGAGCATTGATTATGTCATAAATAGTAAAAGCTAATGGGTCCCAACTCGATAATTCAATTCTATGCGCAAAAGAATTAGCGCCCAAATGCATGTACAGAATGTAATTTTCTCACTTTCTGGTGTCACAGAAACGTGAAAATTGGCACGAGCATTGATTATGTCATAAATAGAAAAAGCTAATGGGTCCCAACTCGATTATTCAATTCTATGCGTAAAAGAATTAGCGTCCAAATTTTACGTACGGAATGTAATGTTCTCACTTTCCGGTGTCATAGAAACGTGAAATTTGGCACGAGCATTGATTATGTCATAAATAGGAAAAGCTAATGGGTCCCAACTCGATTA
Source organism: Eleutherodactylus coqui (assembly GCF_035609145.1). NCBI lineage: Eukaryota > Metazoa > Chordata > Amphibia > Anura > Eleutherodactylidae > Eleutherodactylus > Eleutherodactylus coqui. The sequence goes on along the minus strand of NC_089837.1, from coordinate 271,641,272 downwards.
TTCAATTCTAGCGCAAAAGAATTAGCGTCGAAATTTAACGTACATAATCTAAATCTCTCACTTCCCAATGTCATAGACACTTAAAATTTGGCACGGGCATTGAATATGTCACAAAAAGGAAAGCTTAATAGGTCCCAACTCAATTTTTCAATTCTATGCGCCAAAGAATTAGCGTCCAAATTTTACATACGGAATCTAATTCTCTCACTTCCCGGTGTCATAGAAACTTGAAATTTGGCACGAGCATTAATTACGTCATAAATAGGAAAAGCTACTGGGTCCCAACTCCATTATTCAGTTCTATGCGCAAAAGCATTAGCGTCAAAATTTTACGTACGGAATGTAATTTTCTCACATAGAAACTTAAAATTTGGCAGGAGCATTGATTATGTCATAAATAGGAAAATTTAATGGGTCCCAACTCGATTATTCAATTCCATGCGCAAAGGAATTAGCGTCCAAATTTTACGTACGGAATGTAATTTTCTCACTTTCCGGTGTCATAGAATCGTGAAATTTGGCACGAGCATTGATTATGTCATAAATAGGAAAATTTAATGGGTCCCAACTCGATTATTCAATTCAATGCGCAAAAGAATTAGCGTCCAAATTTTACGCACGGAATGTATTTTTCTCACTTTCCGGTGTCATAGAACCGTAAAATTTGTCACGAGCATTGATTATGTCATAAATAGGAAAAGCTAATGGGTCCAAACTCGATTATTCAATTCTATGCGCAAAAGAATTAGCGTCCAAATTTTACGTACGGAATCTAATTCTCTCACTTCTTGGTGTCATAGAAACATGAAATTTCGAACGGGCATTGATTATGTCATAAATAGGAAAAGTTAATGGGTCCCACCTCGATTGTTCAATTCTAAGCGCAAAAGAATTAGCATCCACATTTTACGTACGAAATCTAATCCTCTCACTTCCCTATGTCATAGAAACTCGAAATTTGGCACGGGGATTGATTCTGTCATAAATAGGAAAAGTTAATGGGTCCCAACTCGATTATTCAATTCTAAGTGCAAAAGAATTAGTTTCCAAATTTTACATATGGAATCTAATTCTCTCAATTCCTGATGTCATTTTATATAAAGGTAACGTCGCATGGTTACCTCCCCGTGGTGTTTCCTGGGTCACGCAGAGAACTATGCAAAATGGTGAATATATGTTTTTCCGGTATCTCTAAAGTAACCAGGACTTCAGAAGATTTTCCGTGTGAACGCCAGATAAACACCAGTACCAAATTAATTCAGGCGAAGCCGGGTATATCAGCTAGTTGATTATGTCATAAATAGGAAAATTTAATGGGTCCCAACTCGATTATTCAATTCTATGCGCAAAAGAATTAGCGTCCAAGTTTTACGCACGGAATGTAATTTTCTCACTTTCCGGTGTCATAGAACCGTAAAATTTGTCACGAGCATTGATTATGTCATAAATAGGAAAAGCTTATGGGTCCCAACTCGATTATTCAATTCTATGAGCAAAAGAATTAGCGTCCAAATTTTACGCACGGAATGTAATTTTCTCACTTTCCGGTGTCATATAAACGGGAAATTTGGCAGGAGCATTGATTATGTCATAACTAGGAAAAACTAACGGGTCCCAACTCGATTATTCAATTCTATGCGCAAAAGAATTAGCGTCCAAATTTTACGTACGGAATGTATTTTTCTCACTTTCCAGTGTCATAGAAACGTGAAATTTGGCACGAGCATTGATTATGTCATAAATAGGAAAAGTTAATGGGTCCCAACTTGATTATTCAGTTCTATGCGCAAAAGAATTAGCGTCAAAATTTTACGTACGGAATGTAATTTTCTCACATAGAAACTTAAACTTTGGCACGAGCATTGAATATGTCATAAATGGGAAAAGTTAATGGGTCCCAACTCGATTTATTCAATTCTATGCGCAAAAGAACTAGCGTCCAAATTTTACGTACGGAATGTAATTTTCTCACTTTCTGGTGTCATAGAAACTTGAAATTTGGCACGAGCATTGATTATGTCATAAATAGGACAAGCTTATGGGTCCCAACTCTATTATTCAATTCTATGCGCAAAAGAATTAGCGTCCAAATTTTACATACGTAATGTAATTTTCTCACTTTCCGGTGTCATTGAAACGTGAAATTTGGCACGAGCTTTGATTTTTTCATAACTAGTAAAAGCTAATGGGTCCCAACTCGATTATTCAATTCTATGCACAAAAGAATTAGCGTCAAAATTTAACGTACATAATCTAAATCTCTCACTTCCCAATGTCATAGACACTTAAAATTCTACTTGGGCATTGAATATGTCACAAATAGGAAAAGTTAATAGGTCCCAACTCGAATATTAAATTCTATGCGCCAAAGAATTAGCGTCCAAATTTTACGTACGGAATCTAATTCTCTCACTTCCCGGTGTTATAGAAACTTGAAATTTGGCACGAGCATTGATTATGTCATAAATAGGATAAGTTAATGGGTCCCAACTTGATTATTCAATTCTATGCGCAAAAGAATTAGCGTCCAAATTTTATGTACGGAATGAAATTTTCTCACTTTCCGGTGTCGTAGAAACAGGAAATTTGGCACGAGCATTGATTATGTCATAAATAGGAAAAGCTACTGGGTCCCAACTCCATTATTCAGTTCTATGCGCAAAAGAATTAGCGTCAAAATTTTACGTACGGAATGTAATTTTCTCACATAGAAACTTAAACTTTGGCACGAGCATTGAATATGTCATAAATAGGAAAAGTTAATGGGTCCCAACTCGATTATTCAATTCTATGCGCAAAAGAATTAGCGTCCAAATTTTACATACGTAATGTAATTTTCTCACTTTCCGGTGTCATTGAAACGTGAAATTTGGCACGAGCTTTGATTTTTTCATAAATAGTAAAAGCTAATGGGTCCCAACTCGATTATTCAATTCTATGCACAAAAGAATTAGCGTCAAAATTTAACGTACATAATCTAAATCTCTCACTTCCCAATGTCATAGACACTTAAAATTCTACTTGGGCATTGAATATGTCACAAATAGGAAAAGTTAATGGGTCCCAACTCGATTATTAAATTCTATGCGCCAAAGAATTAGCGTCCAAATTTTACGTACGGAATCTAATTCTCTCACTTCCCGGTGTTATAGAAACTTGAAATTTGGCACGAGCATTGATTATGTCATAAATAGGACAAGCTTATGGGTCCCAACTCTATTATTCAATTCTATGCGCAAAAGAATTAGCGTCCAAATTTTACATACGTAATGTAATTTTCTCACTTTCCGGTGTCATTGGAACGTGAAATTTGGCACGAGCTTTGATTTTTTCATAAATAGTAAAAGCTAATGGGTCCCAACTCGATTATTCAATTCTATGCACAAAAGAATTAGCGTCAAAATTTAACGTACATAATCTAAATCTCTCACTTCCCAATGTCATAGACACTTAAAATTCTACACGGGCATTGAATATGTCACAAATAGGAAAAGTTAATAGGTCCCAACTCGATTATTAAATTCTATGCGCCAAAGAATTAGCGTCCAAATTTTACGTACGGAATCTAATTCTCTCACTTCCCGGTGTTATAGAAACTTGAAATTTGGCACGAGCATTGATTATGTCATAAATAGGATAAGTTCATGGGTCCCAACTTGATTATTCAATTCTATGCGCAAAAGAATTAGCGTCCAAATTTTATGTACGGAATGAAATTTTCTCACTTTCCGGTGTCGTAGAAACAGGAAATTTGGCACGAGTATTGATTATGTCATAAATAGGAAAAGCTACTGGGTCCGAACTCCATTATTCAGTTCTATGCGCAAAAGAATTAGCTTCAAAATTTTACGTACGGAATGTAATTTTCTCACATAGAAACTTAAACTTTGGCACGGGCATTGAATATGTCATAAATAGGAAAAGTTAATGGGTCCCAACTCGATTATTCAATTCTATGAGCAAAAGAATTAGCGTCCAAATTTTACGCACGGAATGTAATTTTCTCACTTTCCGGTGTCATATAAACGGGAAATTTGGCAGGAGCATTGATTATGTCATAACTAGGAAAAACTAACGGGTCACAACTCGATTATTCAATTCTATGCGCAAAAGAATTAGCGTCCAAATTTTACGTACGGAATGTATTTTTCTCACTTTCCAGTGTCATAGAAACGTGAAATTTGGCATGAGCATTGATTATGTCATAAATAGGAAAAGTTAATGGGTCCCAACTTGATTATTCAATTTTATGCGCAAAAGAATTAACGTCCAAATTTTATGTACGGAATGAAATTTTCTCATTTTCCGGTGTCGTAGAAACAGGAAATTTGGCACGAGCATTGATTATGTCATAAATAGGAAAAGCTAATGGGTCCCAACTCCATTATTCAGTTCTATGCGCAAAAGAATTAGCTTCAAAATTTTACGTACGGAATGTAATTTTCTCACATAGAAACTTAAACTTTGGCACGGGCATTGAATATGTCATAAATAGGAAAAGTTAATGGGTCCCAACTCGATTATTCAATTCTATGAGCAAAAGAATTAGCGTCCAAATTTTACGCACGGAATGTAATTTTCTCACTTTCCGGTGTCATATAAACGGGAAATTTGGCAGGAGCATTGATTATGTCATAACTAGGAAAAACTAACGGGTCACAACTCGATTATTTAATTCTATGTGCAAAAGAATTAGCGTCCAAATTTTACGTACGGAATGTATTTTTCTCACTTTCCAGTGTCATAAAAACGTGAAATTTGGCACGAGCATTGATTATGTCATAAATAGGAAAAGTTAATGGGTCCCAACTTGATTATTCAATTTTATGCGCAAAAGAATTAACGTCCAAATTTTATGTACGGAATGAAATTTTCTCATTTTCCGGTGTCGTAGAAACAGGAAATTTGGCACGAGCATTGATTATGTCATAAATAGGAAAAGCTAATGGGTCCCAACTCCATTATTCAGTTCTATGCGCAAAAGAATTAGCTTCAAAATTTTACGTACGGAATGTAATTTTCTCACATAGAAACTTAAACTTTGGCACGGGCATTGAATATGTCATAAATAGGAAAAGTTAATGGGTCCCAACTGGATTATTCAATTCTATGAGCAAAAGAATTAGCGTCCAAATTTTACGCACAGAATGTAATTTTCTCACTTTTCGGTGTCATAGAAACGGGAAATTTGGCAGGAGCATTGATTATGTCATAACTAGGAAAAGCTAATGGGTCCCAACTCCATTATTCAGTTCTATGCGCAAAAGAATTAGCTTCAAAATTTTACGTACGGAATGTAATTTTCTCACATAGAAACTTAAACTTTGGCACGAGCATTGAATATGTCATAAATGGGAAAAGTTAATGGGTCCCAACTCGATTATTCAATTCTATGCGCAAAAGAACTAGCGTCCAAATTTTACGTACGGAATGTAATTTTCTCACTTTCTGGTGTCATAGAAACTTGAAATTTGGCACGAGCATTGATTATGTCATAAATAGGACAAGCTTATGGGTCCCAACTCTATTATTCAATTCTATGCGCAAAAGAATTAGCGTCCAAATTTTACATACGTAATGTAATTTTCTCACTTTCCGGTGTCATTGAAACGTGAAATTTGGCACGAGCTTTGATTTTTTCATAAATAGTAAAAGCTAATGGGTCCCAACTCCATTATTCAGTTCTATGCGCAAAAGAATTAGCTTCAAAATTTTACGTACGGAATGTAATTTTCTCACATAGAAACTTAAACTTTGGCACGGGCATTGAATATGTCATAAATAGGAAAAGTTAATGGGTCCCAACTCGATTATTCAATTCTATGAGCAAAAGAATTAGCGTCCAAATTTTACGCACGGAATGTAATTTTCTCACTTTCCGGTGTCATATAAACGGGAAATTTGGCAGGAGCATTGATTATGTCATAACTAGGAAAAACTAACGGGTCACAACTCGATTATTCAATTCTATGCGCAAAAGAATTAGCGTCCAAATTTTACGTACGGAATGTATTTTTCTCACTTTCCAGTGTCATAGAAACGTGAAATTTGGCATGAGCATTGATTATGTCATAAATAGGAAAAGTTAATGGGTCCCAACTTGATTATTCAATTTTATGCGCAAAAGAATTAACGTCCAAATTTTATGTACGGAATGAAATTTTCTCATTTTCCGGTGTCGTAGAAACAGGAAATTTGGCACGAGCATTGATTATGTCATAAATAGGAAAAGCTAATGGGTCCCAACTCCATTATTCAGTTCTATGCGCAAAAGAATTAGCTTCAAAATTTTACGTACGGAATGTAATTTTCTCACATAGAAACTTAAACTTTGGCACGGGCATTGAATATGTCATAAATAGGAAAAGTTAATGGGTCCCAACTGGATTATTCAATTCTATGAGCAAAAGAATTAGCGTCCAAATTTTACGCACAGAATGTAATTTTCTCACTTTTCGGTGTCATAGAAACGGGAAATTTGGCAGGAGCATTGATTATGTCATAACTAGGAAAAACTAACGGGTCACAACTCGATTATTCAATTCTATGCGCAAAAGAATTAGCTTCCAAATTTTACGTACGGAATGTATTTTTCTCACTTTCCAGTGTCATAGAAACGTGAAATTTGGCACGAGCATTGATTATGTCATAAAAGGAAAAGTTAATGGGTCCCAACTCGATTATTCAATTCTATGCGCAAAAGAATTCACGTCCAAATTTTACGTACGGAATGAAATTTTCTCATTTTCCGGTGTCGTAGAAACAGGAAATTTGGCACGAGCATTGATTATGTCATAAATAGGAAAAGCTAATGGGTCCAAACTCCATTATTCAGTTCTATGCGCAAAAGAATTAGCTTCAAAATTTTACGTACGGAATGTAATTTTCTCACATAGAAACTTAAAATTTGGCACGGGCATTGAATATGTCACACATAGGAAAAGTTAATGGGTCCCAACTCGATTATTCAATTCTATGAGCAAAAGAATTAGCGTCCAAATTTTACGCACGGAATCTAATTTTCTCACTTTCCGGTGTCATAGAAACTGGAAATTTGGCAAGAGCATTGATTATGTCATAAATAGTAAAAGCTAATGTGTCCCAACTCGAGTATTCAATACTATGCGGAAAAGAATTAGCGCCCAAATTTTACGTACGGAATGTCATTTTCTCACTTTCCGGTGTCATAGAAACGTGAAATTTGGCACGAGCATTGATTATGTCATTATTAGGAAAAGCTAATGGGTCCCAACTCGATTATTCATCTCTAGCGCAAAAGAATTAGTGTCGAAATTTAACGTACAGAATCTAAATCTCTCACTTCCCAATGTCACAGACTCTTAAAATTTGGCACGGGCATTGAATATGTCACAAATAGGAAAAGTTAATAGGTCCCAACTCGATTACTCAATTCTATGCGCCAAAGAATTAGCGTCCAAATTTTACATACGTAATGTTAATCTCTCACTTCCTGGTGTCATAGAAACTAGAAATTTGGCAGGAGGATTGATTATGTCATAAATAGGAAAAGCTAATGGGTCCCAACTCGATTATTCAATTCTATGCGCAAAAGAATTAGCGTCCAAATTTTACGTACTGAATGTATTTTTCTCACTTTCCAGTGTCATAGAAACGTGAAATTTGGCACGAGCATTAATTACATCATAAATAGGAAAAGCCACTGGGTCCCAACTCCATTATTCAGTTTTATGCGCAAAAGCATTAGCGTCAAAATTTTACGTACGGAATGTAATTTTCTCACATAGAACCGTAAAATTTGTCACGAGCATTGATTATGTCATAAATAGGAAAAGCTTATGGGTCCCAACTCGATTATTCAATTCCATGCGCAAAGGAATTAGCGTCCAAATTTTACGTACGGAATGTAATTTTCTCACTTTCCGGTGTCATAGAATCGTGAAATTTGGCACGAGCATTGATTATGTCATAAATAGGAAAATTTAATGGGTCCCAACTCGATTATTCAATTCAATGCGCAAAAGAATTAGCGTCCAAATTTTACGCACGGAATGTATTTTTCTCACTTTCCGGTGTCATAGAACCGTAAAATTTGTCACGAGCATTGATTATGTCATAAATGGGAAAAGCTAATGGGTCCAAACTCGATTATTCAATTCCATGCGCAAAAGAATTAGCGTCCAAATTTTACGTACGGAATCTAATTCTCTCACTTCTTGGTGTCATAGAAACATGAAATTTGGAACGGGCATTGATTATGTCATAAATAGGAAAAGTTAATGGGTCCCACCTCGATTGTTCAATTCTAAGCGCAAAAGAATTAGCATCCACATTTTACGTACGAAATCTAATCCTCTCACTTCCCTATGTCATAGAAACTCGAAATTTGGCACGGGGATTGATTCTGTCATAAATAGGAAAAGTTAATGGGTCCCAACTCGATTATTCAATTCTAAGTGCAAAAGAATTAGTTTCCAAATTTTACATATGGAATCTAATTCTCTCAATTCCTGATGTCATTTTATATAAAGGTAACGTCGCATGGTTACCTCCCCGTGGTGTTTCCTGGGTCACGCAGAGAACTATGCAAAATGGTGAATATATGTTTTTCCGGTATCTCTAAAGTAACCAGGACTTCAGAAGATTTTCCGTGTGAACGCCAGATAAACACCAGTACCAAATTAATTCAGACGAAGCCGGGTATATCAGCTAGTTGATTATGTCATAAATAGGAAAAGCTAATGGGTCCCAACTCGATTATTCAATTCTATGCGCAAAAGAATTAGCGTCCAAATTTTACGTACTGAATGTATTTTTCTCACTTTCCAGTGTCATAGAAACGTGAAATTTGGCACGAGCATTAATTACGTCATAAATAGGAAAAGCTACTGGGTCCCAACTCTATTATTCAGTTCTATGCGCAAAAGAATTAGCGTCAACATTTTACGTACGGAATGTAATTTTCTCACATAGAAACTTAAAATTTGGCAGGAGCATTGATTATGTCATAAATAGGAAAATTTAATGGGTCCCAACTCGATTATTCAATTCTATGCGCAAAAGAATTAGCATCCAAATTTTACGCACGGAATGTAATTTTCTCACTTTCCGGTGTCATAGAACCGTAAAATTTGTCACGAGCATTGATTATGTCATAAATAGGAAAAGCTTATGGGTCCCAACTCGATTATTCAATTCTATGAGCAAAAGAATTAGCATCCAAATTTTACGCACGGAATGTAATTTTCTCACTTTCCGGTGTCATAGAAACTGGAAATTTCGCACGAGCATTGATTATGTCATAAATAGTAAAAGCTAATGTGTCCCAACTCGATTATTCAATTCTATGCGCAAAAGAATTAGCGCCCAAATTTTACGTACGGAATGTAATTTTCTCACTTTCCGGTGTCATAAAAACGTGAAATTTGGCACGAGCATTGATTATGTCATTATTAGGAAAAGCTAATGGGTCCCAACTCGATTATTCAATTCTATGAGCAAAAGAATTAGTGTCGAAATTTAACGTACATAATCTAAATCTCTCACTTCCCAATGTCATAGACTCTTAAAATTTGGCACGGGCATTGAATATGTCACAAATAGGAAAAGTTAATAGGTCCCAACTCGATTACTCAATTCTATGCGCCAAAGAATTAGCGTCCAAATTTTACATACGTAATGTTAATCTCTCACTTCCTGGTGTCATAGAAACTAGAAATTTGGCAGGAGGATTGATTATGTCATAAATAGGAAAAGCTAATGGGTCCCAACTCGATTATTCAATTCTATGCGCAAAAGAATTAGCGTCCAAATTTTACGTACTGAGGGCTTAGTCACACGGGCGTTTATTGCCGCGATTTGCGCATGCGCATGCGTCCGGCGACTTTTTAAAACCATTGCTTTGCAATGGTATCGGACACATGAGCGCTTTTTATGCGCTCGTCCGATAAATTAGAGAACAGAAATCGCAGATCGCACCTATCTGCGATCTGCGATTCCTGTTCTCTTCTCTATATGCGCTCAACGGGGCCGGCGGCAGCAGCGCCGACCCCATTGAGAACATATAGAAGACAAATCATTCTTCTCTGCCACAGCTGGAACAGCTGTGGCAGAGAAGAACGATGTTTGCCCATTGAATTCAATGGAGCGGCAATACAGCCGCTCCATTGAAAGCAATGGGCTGCCGGCGTGCGCGGGGTTAATTGTCGGGAAGGGGTTAAATATATAACCCCTTACCTGCAATGCATCCTTAAATGTGAAAAAATAAAAAAAAAGGATGTTCTCACCTGCTCCCGGCAGCTGGAGATCCCGGCGGTCGGCCTGCAGTGGGTGTAAAGGAGGTGTGACTCAGGCTTGCCCCTGATTGGCTCAGCCTGAGCCAATCAGAGGCTGAGCTCAGTCACACCCATTCATGAATTCATGAATGGGTGTGACTGAGACTTGCTTCTGATTGGCTCAGCGCTGAGCCAATCAGGGGCAAGCCTGAGTCACACCTCCTTCACACCCACTGCAGGCCGACCGCCGGGATCTCCAGCTGCCGGGAGCAGGTGAGTACATCCTTTTTTTTTATTTTTTCACATTTAAGGATGCATTGCAGGTAAGGGGTTATATATTTAACCCCTTCCCGACAATTAACCCCGCGCACGCCCGCAGCGCTTGCATTCAATGGAGCCGCTGTATTGCCGGCTCCATCGAATGCAATTCGCTGGACAGCTCCGGCCCGTTTCTAATGAAACGCGGCTAGGAGCAGATTTTCGGGCGATTTTTGGGCCGATTTTTCGGCGCCGGTCACGCGATTTGCGCATGCGCATCCGTCATGCGATGCGCAAATCGCGTGAAAAAACGCCCGTGTGACTAAGGCCTGAATGTATTTTTCTCACTTTCCAGTGTCATAGAAACGTGAAATTTGGCACGAGCATTAATTACGTCATAAATAGGAAAAGCTACTGGGTCCCAACTCCATTATTCAGTTCTATGTGCAAAAGAATTAGCTTCAAAATTTTACGTACGGAATGTAATTTTCTCACATAGAAACTTAAAATTTGGCAGGAGCATTGATTATGTCATAAATAGGAAAAGCTTATGGGTCCCAACTCGATTATTCAATTCTATGCGCAAAAGAATTAGTGTCCAAATTTTACGCACGGAATGTATTTTTCTCACTTTCCGGTGTCATAGAACCGTAAAATTTGGCACGAGCATTGATTATGTCATAAATAGGAAAAGCTAATCGGTCCAAACTCGATTATTCAATTCTATGCGCAAAAGAATCAGCGTCCAAATTTTACGTACGGAATCTAATTCTCTCACTTCTTGGTGTCATAGAAACATGAAATTTGGAACGGGCATTGATTATGTCATAAATAGGAAAAGTTAATGGGTCCCACCTCGATTGTTCAATTCTAAGCGCAAAAGAATTAGCATCCACATTTTACGTACGAAATCTAATCCTCTCACTTCCCTATGTCATAGAAACTCGAAATTTGGCATGGGGATTGATTCTGTCATAAATAGGAAAAGTTAATGGGTCCCAACTCGATTATTCAATTCTATGAGCAAAAGAATTAGCGTCCAAATTTTACGCACAGAATGTAATTTTCTCACTTTTCGGTGTCATAGAAACGGGAAATTTGGCAGGAGCATTGATTATGTCATAACTAGGAAAAACTAACGGGTCACAACTCGATTATTCAATTCTATGCGCAAAAGAATTAGCTTCCAAATTTTACGTACGGAATGTATTTTTCTCACTTTCCAGTGTCATAGAAACGTGAAATTTGGCACGAGCATTGATTATGTCATAAATAGGAAAAGTTAATGGGTCCCAACTCGATTATTCAATTCTATGCGCAAAAGAATTCACGTCCAAATTTTATGTACGGAATGAAATTTTCTCATTTTCCGGTGTCGTAGAAACAGGAAATTTGGCACGAGCATTGATTATGTCATAAATAGGAAAAGCCACTGGGTCCCAACTCTATTATTCAGTTCTATGCGCAAAAGCATTAGCGTCAAAATTTTACGTACGGAATGTAATTTTCTCACATAGAAACTTGAAATTTGGCAGGAGCATTGATTATGTCATAAATAGGAAAATTTAATGGGTCCCAACTCGATTATTCAATTCTATGCGCAAAAGAATTAGCGTCCAAATTTTACGCACGGAATGTAATTTTCTCACTTTTCGGTGTCATAGAACCGTAAAATTTGTCACGAGCATTGATTATGTCATAAATAGGAAAAGCTTATGGGTCCCAACTCGATTATTCAATTCCATGCGCAAAGGAATTAGCGTCCAAATTTTACGTACGGAATGTAATTTTCTCACTTTCCGGTGTCATAGAATCGTGAAATTTGGCACGAGCATTGATTATGTCATAAATAGGAAAATTTAATGGGTCCCAACTCGATTATTCAATTCAATGCGCAAAAGAGTTAGCGTCCAAATTTTACGCACGGAATGTAATTTTCTCACTTTCCGGTGTCATAGAACCGTAAAATTTGTCACGAGCATTGATTATGTCATAAATAGGAAAAGCTAATGGGTCCAAACTCGATTATTCAATTCTATGCGCAAAAGAATTAGCGTCCAAATTTTACGTACGGAATCTAATTCTCTCACTTCTTGGTGTCATAGAAACATGAAATTTGGAACGGGCATTGATTATGTCATAAATAGGAAAAGTTAATGGGTCCCACCTCGATTGTTCAATTCTAAGCGCAAAAGAATTAGCATCCACATTTTACGTACGAAATCTAATCCTCTCACTTCCCTATGTCATTGAAACTCGAAATTTGGCACGGGGATTGATTCTGTCATAAATAGGAAAAGTTTGTGGGTCCCAACTCGATTATTCAATTCTAAGTGCAAAAGAATTAGTTTCCAAATTTTACATATGGAATCTAATTCTCTCAATTCCTGATGTCATTTTATATAAAGGTAACGTCGCATGGTTACCTCCCCGTGGTGTTTCCTGGGTCACGCAGAGAACTATGCAAAATGGTGAATATATGTTTTTCCGGTATCTCTAAAGTAACCAGGACTTCAGAAGATTTTCCGTGTGAACGCCAGATAAACACCAGTACCAAATTAATTCAGACGAAGCCGGGTATATCAGCTAGTTGATTATGTCATAAATAGGAAAAGCTAATGGGTCCCAACTCGATTATTCAATTCTATGCGCAAAAGAATTAGCGTCCAAATTTTACGTACTGAATGTATTTTTCTCACTTTCCAGTGTCATAGAAACGTGAAATTTGGCACGAGCATTAATTACGTCATAAATAGGAAAAGCTACTGGGTCCCAACTCCATTATTCAGTTCTATGCGCAAAAGAATTAGCGTCAACATTTTACGTACGGAATGTAATTTTCTCACATAGAAACTTAAAATTTGGCAGGAGCATTGATTATGTCATAAATAGGAAAATTTAATGGGTCCCAACTCGATTATTCAATTCTATGCGCAAAAGAATTAGCGTCCAAATTTTACGCACGGAATGTAATTTTCTCACTTTCCGGTGTCATAGAACCGTAAAATTTGTCACAAGCATTGATTATGTCATAAATAGGAAAAGCTTATGGGTCCCAACTCGATTATTCAATTCTATGAGCAAAAGAATTAGCGTCCAAATTTTACGCACGGAATGTAATTTTCTCACTTTCCGGTGTCATAGAAACTGGAAATTTGGCACGAGCATTGATTATGTCATAAATAGTAAAAGCTAATGTGTCCCAACTCGATTATTCAATTCTATGCGCAAAAGAATTAGCGCCAAATTTTACGTACGGAATGTAATTTTCTCACTTTCCGGTGTCATAAAAACGTGAAATTTGGCACGAGCATTGATTATGTCATTATTAGGAAAAGCTAATGGGTCCCAACTCGATTATTCATCTCTAGCGCAAAAGAATTAGTGTCGAAATTTAACGTACATAATCTAAATC